>NC_091202.1:1081523-1381523 GCF_040958095.1 Procambarus clarkii
TGCACCTATTTTCAGTTTCAAATTACGACTTTTTATACCGAAAATATGCCAATTACTGAAAACGGCGATGGGTCATATTTTGCCCAAACCCCCCTGCAGTTTTCAAAATGTCTGAAATGTCGGAAATTTTACACCTGAGCGTGATTTTTGAGCCAAATTCTGACTCTCTGCACCTATTTTCAGTTTCAAATTACGACTTTTTATACCGAAAATATGCCAATTACTGAAAACTACGATGGGTCATATTTTGCCCAAACCCCCCTGCAGTTTTCAAAATGTCTGAAATGTCGGAAATTTGACTCCTGAGCGTGATTTTTTATCCGAATTCTGACTCTCTGCACCTTTTTCAGCTTCAAATTACGAAGTTTTATACCGAAAATATGCCAATTACTGAAAACGGCGATGGGTCATATTTTGCCCAAACCCCCCTGCAGTTTTCAAAATGTCTGAAATGTCGGAATTTGACTCCTGAACGTGATTTTTGAGCCGAATTCTGACTCTCTGCACCTATTTCATTTTCAAATTACGACGTTTCATACCGAAAATATGATAATTACTGTAAACAGCGATGGGTCATAATTTGGCCAAACCCCCCTGCAGTTTTCGAAATGTCTGAAATGTCGGAAATTTGACTCCAGAGCGTGATTTTTTTTCCGAATTCTGACTCTCTGCACCTATTTTCGGTTTCAAATTACGACTTTTTATACCGAAAATATGCCAATTGCTGAAAACGGCGATGGGTCATATTTTGCCCAAACCCCTGCAGTTTTCAAAATGTCTGAAATGTCGGAAATTTGACTCCTGAGTGTGATTTTTGAGCCGAATTCTGACTCTCTGCACCTATTTTCAGTTTCAAATTACGACGTTTCATACCGAAAATATGCCAATTACTGAAAACGGCGATGGTTCATATTTTGCCCAAACCCCCCTACAGTTTTCAAAATGTCTGAAATGTCGGAAATTTTACTCCTGAGCGTGATTTTTTAGTCAAATTCTGACTCTCTGCACCTATTTTCAGTTTCAAATTACGACTTTTATACCGAAAATATGCCAATTACTGAAAACGGCGATGGGTCATATTTTGGCCAAACCTTCCTGCAGTTTTCAAAATGTCTGAAATGTCGGAAATTTGACTCCTGAGCGTGATTTTTGAGCCGAATTCTGACTCTCTGCACCTATTTCCAGTTTCAAATTACGACGTTTCATACCGAATATATGCCAATTTCTGTAAACGGCGATGGGTCATATTTTGCCCAAACCCTCCTGCAGTTTTCAAAATGTCTGAAATGTCGGAAATTTGACTCCTGAGCGTGATTTTTTATCCGAATTCTGACTCTCTGCACCTATTTTCAGCTTCAAATTACGACGTTTCATACCGAAAATATGCCAATTACTGAAAACGGCGATGGGTCATATTTTGCCCAAACCCCCCTGCAGTTTTCAAAATGTATGAAATGTTGGAAATTTGACTCCTGAGCGTGATTTTTTATCCGAATTCTGACTCTCTGCACCTATTTTCAGTTTCAAATTACGACGTTTCATACCGAAAATATGCCAATTACTGTAAACGGCGATGGGTCATATTTTGTCCAAACCCCCTGCAGTTTTCAAAATGTCTGAAATGTCGGAAATTTGACTCCAGAGCGTGATTTTTGAGCCGAATTCTGACTCTCTGCACCTATTTTCAGTTTCAAATTACGACTTTTTATACCGAAAATATGCCAATTACTGAAACGGCGATGGGTCATATTTTGCCCAAACCTTCCTGCAGTTTTCAAAATGTCTGAAATGTCGGAAATTTGACTCCTGAGCGTGATTTTTGAGCCGAATTCTGACTCTCTGCACCTATTTCCAGTTTCAAATTACGACGTTTTATACCGAATATATGCCAATTTCTATAAACAGCGATGGGTCATATTTTGCCCAAACACCCCTGCAGTTTTCAAAATGTCTGAAATGTCGGAAATTTGACTCCTGAGCGTGATTTTTTATCCGAATTCTGACTCTCTGCACCTATTTTCAGCTTCAAATTACGACGTTTCATACCGAAAATATGCCAATTACTGAAAACGGCGATGGGTCATATTTTGCCCAAACCCCCCTGCAGTTTTCAAAATGTCTGAAATGTCGGAAATTTGACTCCTGAGCGTGATTTTTGAGCCGAATTCTGACTCTCTGCACCTTTTTTCAGCTTCAAATTACGACGTTTCATACCGAAAATATGCCAATTACTGAAAACGGCGATGGGTCATATTTGCCCAAACCCCCCTGCAGTTTTCAAAACGTCTGAAATGTCGGAAATTTGACTCCTGAGCGTGATTTTGTATCCGAATTCTGACTCTCTGCACCTATTTTCAGTTTCAAATTACGACTTTTTCTTCCGAAAATATGCCAATTACTGTAAACGGCGATGGGTCATATTTTGCCCAAACCCCCCTGCAGTTTTCAAAATGTCTGAAATGTTGTAAATTTGACTCCTGAGCGTGATTTTTGAGCCGAATTCTGACTCTCTGCACCTATTTTCAGTTTCAAATTACGACGTTTCATACCGAAAATATGCCAATTACTGAAAACGGCGATGGGTCATATTTTGTCCAAACCCCTGCAGTTTTCGAAATGTCTGAAATGTCGGAAATTTGACTCCAGAGTGTGATTTTTTATCCGAATTCTGACTCTCTGCACCTATTTTCTGTTTCAAATTACGACTTTTTATACCGAAAATATGCCAATTACTGAAAACGGCGATGGGTCATATTTTGCCCAAACCACCCTGCAGTTTTCAAATTTCTGAAATGTCGGAAATTTAACTCCTGAGCGTGATTTTTGAGCCGAATCCTGACTCTCTGCACCTATTTTCAGTTTCAAATTGCGACTTTTATACCGAAAATATGCTAATTACTGAAAACGGCGATGGGTCATATTTTGCCCAAACCCCATGCAGTTTTCAAAATGTCTGAAATGTCGGAAATTTTACTCCTGAGCGTGATTTTTCAGCCGAATTCTGACTCTCTGCACCAATTTTCAGTTTCAAATTACGACTTTTTATACCGAAAATATGCCAATTACTGAAAACGGCGATGGGTCATATTTTGCCCAAACCCCCTGCAGTTTTCAAAATGTCTGAAATGTCGGAAATTTGACTCCTGAGCGTGATTTTTGAGCCGAATTCTGACTCTCTGCACCTATTTCCAGTTTCAAATTACGACGTTTTATACCGAATATATGCCAATTTCTGTAAACAGCGATGGGTCATATTTGGCCCAAACACCCCTGCAGTTTTCAAAATGTCTGAAATGTCGGAAATTTGACTCCTGAGCGTGATTTTTTATCCGAATTCTGACTCTCTGCACCTATTTTCAGCTTCAAATTACGACGTTTCATACCGAAAATATGCCAATTACTGAAAACGGCGATGGGTCATATTTTGCCCAAACCCCCCTGCAGTTTTCAAAATGTCTGAAATGTCGGAAATTTGACTCCTGAGCGTGATTTTTGAGCCGAATTCTGACTCTCTGCACCTATTTTCAGTTTCAAATTACGACGTTTCATACCGAAAATATGATAATTACTGTAAACGGCGATGGGTCATATTTTGCCAAACCCCTGCAGTTTTCAAAATGTCTGAAATGTCGGAAATTTGACTCCTGAGCATGATTTTTTATCGGAATTCTGACTCTCTGCACCTATTTTCAGTTTCAAATTACGAATTTTTATACCGAAAATATGCCAATTACTGAAAACTGCGATGGGTCATATTTTGCCAAAACCCCCCTGCAGTTTTCAAAATGTCTGAAATGTCGGAAATTTGACTCTTGAGCGTGATTTTGTATCCGAATTCTGACTCTCTGCACCTATTTTCAGTTTCAAATTACGACGTTTCATACCGAAAATATGCCAATTACTAAAAACGGCGATGGGTCATATTTTGTCCAAACCCCCTGCAGTTTTCGAAATGTCTGAAATGTCGGAAATTTGACTCCAGAGTGTGATTTTTATCCGAATTCTGACTCTCTGCACCTATTTTCTGTTTCAAATTACGACTTTTTATACCGAAAATATGCCAATTACTGAAAACGGCGATGGGTCATATTTTGCCCAAACCACCCTGCAGTTTTCAAAATTTCTGAAATGTCGGAAATTTAACTCCTGAGCGTGATTTTTGAGCCGAATCCTGACTCTCTGCACCTATTTTCAGTTTCAAATTGCGACTTTTATACCGAAAATATGCTAATTACTGAAAACGGCGATGGGTCATATTTTGCCCAAACCCCCATGCAGTTTTCAAAATGTCTGAAATGTCGGAAATTTTACTCCTGAGCGTGATTTTTCAGCCGAATTCTGACTCTCTGCACCAATTTTCAGTTTCAAATTACGACTTTTTATACCGAAAATATGCCAATTACTGAAAACGGCGATGGGTCATATTTTGCCCAAACCCCCTGCAGTTTTCAAAATGTCTGAAATGTCGGAAATTTGACTCCTGAGCGTGATTTTTGAGCCGAATTCTGACTCTCTGCACCTATTTCCAGTTTCAAATTACGACGTTTTATACCGAATATATGCCAATTTCTGTAAACAGCGATGGGTCATATTTTGCCCAAACCCCTGCAGTTTTCAAAATGTCTGAAATGTCGGAAATTTGACTCCTGAGCGTGATTTTTTATCCGAATTCTGACTCTCTGCACCTATTTTCAGCTTCAAATTACGACGTTTCATACCGAAAATATGCCAATTACTGAAAACGGCGATGGGTCATATTTTGCCCAAACCCCCCTGCAGTTTTCAAAATGTCTGAAATGTCGGAAATTTGACTCCTGAGCGTGATTTTTGAGCCGAATTCTGACTCTCTGCACCTATTTTCAGTTTCAAATTACGACGTTTCATACCGAAAATATGATAATTACTGTAAACGGCGATGGGTCATATTTTGCCAAACCCCTCTGCAGTTTTCAAAATGTCTGAAATGTCGGAAATTTGACTCCTGAGCATGATTTTTTATCGGAATTCTGACTCTCTGCACCTATTTTCAGTTTCAAATTACGAATTTTTATACCGAAAATATGCCAATTACTGAAAACTGCGATGGGTCATATTTTGCCAAAACCCCCCTGCAGTTTTCAAAATGTCTGAAATGTCGGAAATTTGACTCTGAGCGTGATTTTGTATCCGAATTCTGACTCTCTGCACCTATTTTCAGTTTCAAATTACGACTTTTTATACCGAAAATATGCCAATTACTGTAAACGGTGATGGGTCATATTTTGCCCAAACCCCCTGCAGTTTTCAAAATGTCTGAAATGTCGGAAATTTTACACCTGAGCGTGATTTTTGAGCCAAATTCTGACTCTCAGCACCTATTTTCAGTTTCAAATTACGACTTTTTATACCGAAAATATGCCAATTACTGAAACTACGATGGGTTATATTTTGCCCAAACCCCCCTGCAGTTTTCAAAATGTCTGAAATGTCGGAAATTTGACTCCTGAGCGTGATTTTTTCCGAATTCTGACTCTCTGCACCTTTTTCAGCTTCAAATTACGACGTTTCATACCGAAAATATGCCAATTACTGAAAACGGCGATGGGTCATATTTTGCCCAATCCCCCCTGCAGTTTTCAAAATGTCTGAAATGTCGGAAATTTGACTCCTGAACGTGATTTTTGAGCCGAATTCTGACTCTCTGCACCTATTTTCAGTTTCAAATTACGACGTTTCATACCGAAAATATGATAATTACTGTAAACGGCGATGGGTCATAATTTGGCCAAACCCCCTGCAGTTCTCGAAATGTCTGAAATGTCGGAAATTTGACTCCAGAGCGTGATTTTTTTCCGAATTCTGACTCTCTGCACCTATTTTCTGTTTCAAATTACGACTTTTATACCGAAAATATGCCAATTGCTGAAAACGGCGATGGGTCATATTTTGCCCAAACCCCCTGTAGTTTTCAAAATGTCTGAAATGTCGGAAATTTTACTCCTGAGCGTGATTTTTTAGCCAAATTCTGACTCTCTGCACCTATTTTCAGTTTCAAATTACGACTTTTTATACCGAAAATATGCCAATTACTGAAAACTACGATGGGTCATATTTTGCCCAAACCCCCTGCAGTTTTCAAAATGTCTGAAATGTCGGAAATTTGACTCCTGAGCGTGATTTTTATCCGAATTCTGACTCTCTGCACCTTTTTTCAGCTTCAAATTACGAAGTTTCATACCGAAAATATGCCAATTACTGAAAACGGCGATGGGTCATATTTTGCCCAAACCCCCCTGCAGTTTTCAAAATGTCTGAAATGTCGGAAATTTGACTCCAGAGCGTGATTTTTTTCCGAATTCTGACTCTCTGCACCTATTTTCGGTTTCAAATTACGACTTTTTATACCGAAAATATGCCAATTGCTGAAAACGGCGATGGGTCATATTTTGCCCAAACCCCCTGCAGTTTTCAAAATGTCTGAAATGTCGGAAATTTGACTCCTGAGCGTGATTTTTGAGCCGAATTCTGACTCTCTGCACCTATTTTCAGTTTCAAATTACGACGTTTCATACCGAAAATATGCCAATTACTGTAAACGGCGATGGGTCATATTTTGCCCAAACCCCCTGCAGTTTTCAAAATGTCTGAAATGTCGGAAATTTGACTCCAGAGCGTGATTTTTTCCGAATTCTGACTCTCTGCACCTATTTTCGGTTTCAAATTACGACTTTTTATACCGAAAATATGCCAATTACTGAAAACGGCGATGGTTCATATTTTGCCCAAACCCCCCTGCAGTTTTCAAAATGTCTGAAATGTCGGAAATTTTACTCCTGAGCGTGATTTTTTAGTCAAATTCTGACTCTCTGCACCTATTTTCAGTTTCAAATTACGACTTTTTATACCGAAAATATGCCAATTACTGAAAACGGCGATGGGTCATATTTTGGCCAAACCTTCCTGCAGTTTTCAAAATGTCTGAAATGTCGGAAATTTGACTCCTGAGCGTGATTTTTGAGCCGAATTCTGACTCTCTGCACCTATTTCCAGTTTCAAATTACGACGTTTCATACCGAATATATGCCAATTTCTGTAAACGGCGATGGGTCATATTTTGCCCAAACCCTCCTGCAGTTTTCAAAATGTCTGAAATGTCGGAAATTTGACTCCTGAGCGTGATTTTTTATCCGAATTCTGACTCTCTGCACCTATTTTCAGCTTCAAATTACGACGTTTCATACCGAAATATGCCAATTACTGAAAACGGCGATGGGTCATATTTTGCCCAAACCCCCCTGCAGTTTTCAAAATGTATGAAATGTGGAAATTTGACTCCTGAGCGTGATTTTTGAGCCGAATTCTGACTCTCTGCACCTATTTTCAGTTTCAAATTACGACGTTTCATACCGAAAATATGCCAATTACTGTAAACGGCGATGGGTCATATTTTGTCCAAACCCCCCTGCAGTTTTCAAAATGTCTGAAATGT
Source organism: Procambarus clarkii (assembly GCF_040958095.1). Classification (NCBI taxonomy): domain Eukaryota; kingdom Metazoa; phylum Arthropoda; class Malacostraca; order Decapoda; family Cambaridae; genus Procambarus; species Procambarus clarkii. The sequence goes on from NC_091202.1 coordinate 1,088,992, forward strand.
CGGAAATTTGACTCCAGAGCGTGATTTTTGAGCCGAATTCTGACTCTCTGCACCTATTTTCAGTTTCAAATTACGACTTTTTATACCGAAAATATGCCAATTACTGAAAACGGCGATGGGTCATATTTTGCCCAAACCTTCCTGCAGTTTTCAAAATGTCTGAAATGTCGGAAATTTGACTCCTGAGCGTGATTTTTGAGCCGAATTCTGACTCTCTGCACCTATTTCCAGTTTCAAATTACGACGTTTTATACCGAATATATGCCAATTTCTATAAACAGCGATGGGTCATATTTTGCCCAAACACCCCTGCAGTTTTCAAAATGTCTGAAATGTCGGAAATTTGACTCCTGAGCGTGATTTTTTATCCGAATTCTGACTCTCTGCACCTATTTTCAGCTTCAAATTACGACGTTTCATACCGAAAATATGCCAATTACTGAAAACGGCGATGGGTCATATTTTGCCCAAACCCCCCTGCAGTTTTCAAAATGTCTGAAATGTCGGAAATTTGACTCCTGAGCGTGATTTTTGAGCCGAATTCTGACTCTCTGCACCTTTTTCAGCTTCAAATTACGACGTTTCATACCGAAAATATGCCAATTACTGAAAACGGCGATGGGTCATATTTTGCCCAAACCCCCCTGTAGTTTTCAAAACGTCTGAAATGTCGGAAATTTGACTCCTGAGCGTGATTTGTATCCGAATTCTGACTCTCTGCACCTATTTTCAGTTTCAAATTACGACTTTTTCTTCCGAAAATATGCCAATTACTGTAAACGGCGATGGGTCATATTTTGCCCAAACCCCCTGCAGTTTTCAAAATGTCTGAAATGTTGTAAATTTGACTCCTGAGCGTGATTTTTGAGCCGAATTCTGACTCTCTGCACCTATTTTCAGTTTCAAATTACGACGTTTCATACCGAAAATATGCCAATTACTGAAAACGGCGATGGGTCATATTTTGCCAAACCCCCCTGCAGTTTTCGAAATGTCTGAAATGTCGGAAATTTGACTCCAGAGCGTGATTTTTTATCCGAATTCTGACTCTCTGCACCTATTTTCTGTTTCAAATTACGACTTTTTATACCGAAAATATGCCAATTACTGAAAACGGCGATGGGTCATATTTTGCCCAAACCCCCTGCAGTTTTCAAAATTCTGAAATGTCGGAAATTTAACTCCTGAGCGTGATTTTTGAGCCGAATCCTGACTCTCTGCACCTATTTTCAGTTTCAAATTGCGACTTTTATACCGAAAATATGCTAATTACTGAAAACGGCGATGGGTCATATTTTGCCCAAACCCCCCTGCAGTTTTCAAAATGTCTGAAATGTCGGAAATTTGACTCCTGAGCGTGATTTTTTATCCGAATTCTGACTCTCTGCACCTATTTTCAGCTTCAAATTACGACGTTTCATACCGAAAATATGCCAATTACTGAAAACGGCGATGGGTCATATTTTGCCCAAACCCCCCTGCAGTTTTCAAAATGTATGAAATGTTGGAAATTTGACTCCTGAGCGTGATTTTTGAGCCGAATTCTGACTCTCTGCACCTATTTTCAGTTTCAAATTACGACGTTTCATACCGAAAATATGCCAATTACTGTAAACGGCGATGGGTCATATTTTGTCCAAACCCCCCTGCAGTTTTCAAAATGTCTGAAATGTCGGAAATTTGACTCCAGAGCGTGATTTTTGAGCCGAATTCTGACTCTCTGCACCTATTTTCAGTTTCAAATTACGACTTTTTATACCGAAAATATGCCAATTACTGAAAACGGCGATGGGTCATATTTTGCCCAAACCTTCCTGCAGTTTTCAAAATGTCTGAAATGTCGGAAATTTGACTCCTGAGCGTGATTTTTGAGCCGAATTCTGACTCTCTGCACCTATTTCAGTTTCAAATTACGACGTTTTATACCGAATATATGCCAATTTCTATAAACAGCGATGGGTCATATTTTGCCCAAACACCCCTGCAGTTTTCAAAATGTCTGAAATGTCGGAAATTTGACTCCTGAGCGTGATTTTTTATCCGAATTCTGACTCTCTGCACCTATTTTCTGCTTCAAATTACGACGTTTCATACCGAAAATATGCCAATTACTGAAAACGGCGATGGGTCATATTTTGCCCAAACCCCCTGCAGTTTTCAAAATGTCTGAAATGTCGGAAATTTGACTCCTGAGCGTGATTTTTGAGCCGAATTCTGACTCTCTGCACCTTTTTTCAGCTTCAAATTACGACGTTTCATACCGAAAATATGCCAATTACTGAAAACGGCGATGGGTCATATTTTGCCCAAACCCCCCTGTAGTTTTCAAAACGTCTGAAATGTCGGAAATTTGACTCCTGAGCGTGATTTTGTATCCGAATTCTGACTCTCTGCACCTATTTTCAGTTTCAAATTACGACTTTTTCTTCCGAAAATATGCCAATTACTGTAAACGGCGATGGGTCATATTTTGCCCAAACCCCCCTGCAGTTTTCAAAATGTCTGAAATGTTGTAAATTTGACTCCTGAGCGTGATTTTTGAGCCGAATTCTGACTCTCTGCACCTATTTTCAGTTTCAAATTACGACGTTTCATACCGAAAATATGCCAATTACTGAAAACGGCGATGGGTCATATTTTCTCCAAACCCCCCTGCAGTTTTCGAAATGTCTGAAATGTCGGAAATTTGACTCCAGAGCGTGATTTTTTATCCGAATTCTGACTCTCTGCACCTATTTTCTGTTTCAAATTACGACTTTTTATACCGAAAATATGCCAATTACTGAAAACGGCGATGGGTCATATTTTGCCCAAACCCCCTGCAGTTTTCAAAATTCTGAAATGTCGGAAATTTAACTCCTGAGCGTGATTTTTGAGCCGAATCCTGACTCTCTGCACCTATTTTCAGTTTCAAATTGCGACTTTTATACCGAAAATATGCTAATTACTGAAAACGGCGATGGGTCATATTTTGCCCAAACCCCCTGCAGTTTTCAAAATGTCTGAAATGTCGGAAATTTGACTCCTGAGCGTGATTTTTCAGCCGAATTCTGACTCTCTGCACCAATTTTCAGTTTCAAATTACGACTTTTTATACCGAAAATATGCCAATTACTGAAAACGGCGATGGGTCATATTTTGCCCAAACCCCCTGCAGTTTTCAAAATGTCTGAAATGTCGGAAATTTGACTCCTGAGCGTGATTTTTGAGCCGAATTCTGACTCTCTGCACCTATTTCCAGTTTCAAATTACGACGTTTTATACCGAATATATGCCAATTTCTGTAAACAGCGATGGGTCATATTTTGCCCAAACACCCCTGCAGTTTTCAAAATGTCTGAAATGTCGGAAATTTGACTCCTGAGCGTGATTTTTTATCCGAATTCTGACTCTCTGCATCTATTTTCAGCTTCAAATTACGACGTTTCATACCGAAAATATGCCAATTACTGAAAACGGCGATGGGTCATATTTTGCCCAAACCCCCCTGCAGTTTTCAAAATGTCTGAAATGTCGGAAATTTGACTCCTGAGCGTGATTTTTGAGCCGAATTCTGACTCTCTGCACCTATTTTCAGTTTCAAATTACGACGTTTCATACCGAAAATATGATAATTACTGTAAACGGCGATGGGTCATATTTTGCCAAACCCTCTGCAGTTTTCAAAATGTCTGAAATGTCGGAAATTTGACTCCTGAGCATGATTTTTTATCGAATTCTGACTCTCTGCACCTATTTTCAGTTTCAAATTACGAATTTTTATACCGAAAATATGCCAATTACTGAAAACTGCGATGGGTCATATTTTGCCAAAACCCCCCTGCAGTTTTCAAAATGTCTGAAATGTCGGAAATTTGACTCCTGAGCGTGATTTTGTATCCGAATTCTGACTCTCTGCACCTATTTTCAGTTTCAAATTACGACTTTTTATACCGAAAATATGCCAATTACTGTAAACGGCGATGGGTCATATTTTGCCCAACCCCCCCCCCCCCCCGCAGTTTTCAAAATGTCTGAAATGTTGGAAATTTGACTCCTGAGCGTGATTTTTTATCCGAATTCTGACTCTCTGCACCTATTTTCAGTTTCAAATTACGACGTTTCATACCAAAATATGCCAATTACTGTAAACGGCGATGGGTCATATTTTGTCCAAACCCCCTGCAGTTTTCGAAATGTCTGAAATGTCGGAAATTTGACTCTTGAGCGTGATTTTTTATCCGAATTCTGACTCTCTGCACCTATTTTCTGTTTCAAATTGCGACTTTTTATACCGAAAATATGCCAATTACTGAAAACGGCGATGGGTCATATTTTGCCCAAACCCCCCTGCAGTTTTCAAAATTTCTGAAATGTCGGAAATTTAACTCCTGTGCGTGATTTTTGAGCCGATTTCTGACTCTCTGTACCTATTTTCAGTTTCAAATTGCGACTTTTATACCGAAAATATGCTAATTACTGAAAACGGCGATGGGTCATATTTTGCCCAAACCCCCCGCAGTTTTCAAAATGTCTGAAATGTTGGAAATATACTCCTGAGCGTGATTTTTGAGCCAAATTCTGACTCTCTGCACCTATTTTCAGTTTCAAATTACGACGTTTCATACCGAAAATATGCCAATTACTGTAAACGGCGATGGGTTTGCCCAAACCCCCCTGCAGTTTTCAAAATGTCTGAAATGTCGGAAATTTGACTCCTGAGCGTGATTTTTGAGCCGAATTCTGACTCTCTGCACCTATTTTCAGTTTCAAATTACGAAGTTTCATACCGAAAATATGCCAATTACAGTAAACGGCGATGGGACATATTTTGCCCAAACCCCCCTGCAGTTTTCAAAATGTCTGAAATGTCGGAAATTTGACTCCTGAGCGTGATTTTGTATCCGAATTCTGACTCTCTGCACCTATTTTCAGTTTCAAATTACGACTTTTTATACCGAAAATATGCCAATTACTGTAAACGGCGATGGGTCATATTTTGCCCAAACCCCCCTGCAGTTTTCAAAATGTCTGAAATGTTGGAAATTTGACTCCTGAGCGTGATTTTTGAGCCGAATTCTGACTCTCTGCACCTATTTTCAGTTTCAAATTGCGACTTTTATACCGAAAATATGCTAATTACTGAAAACGGCGATGGGTCATATTTTGCCCAAACCCCCTGCAGTTTTCAAAATGTCTGAAATGTCGGAAATTTTACTCCTGAGCGTAATTTTTGAGCCAAATTCTGACTCTCTGCACCTATTTTCAGTTTCAAATTACGACTTTTTATACCGAAAATATGCCAATTACTGAAAACGGCGATGGGTCATATTTTGCCCAAACATTCCTGCAGTTTTCAAAATGTCTGAAATGTCGGAAATTTGACTCCTGAGCGTGATTTTTGAGACGAATTCTGACTCTCTGCACCTATTTCCAGTTTCAAATTACGACGTTTCATACCGAATATGCCAATTTCTGTAAACGGCGATGGGTCATATTTTGCCCAAACCCTCCTGCAGTTTTCAAAATGTCTGAAATGTCGGAAATTTGACTCCTGAGCGTGATTTTTTATCCGAATTCTGACTCTCTGCACCTATTTTCAGTTTCAAATTACGACTTTTTCTTCCGAAAATATGCCAATTACTGTAAACGGCGATGGGTCATATTTTGCCCAAACCCCCCTGCAGTTTTCAAAATGTCTGAAATGTTGGAAATTTGACTCCTGAGCGTGATTTTTGAGCCGAATTCTGACTCTCTGCACCTATTTTCAGTTTCAAATTACGACGTTTCATACCGAAAATATGCCAATTACTGAAAACGGCGATGGGTCATATTTTGCCCAAACCCCCCTGCAGTTTTCAAAATGTCTGAAATGTCGGAAATTTTACTCCTGAGCGTGATTTTTGAGCCAAATTCTGACTCTCTGCACCTATTTTCAGTTTCAAATTACGACTTTTATACCGAAAATATGCCAATTACTGAAAACGGCGATGGGTCATATTTTGCCCAAACCTTCCTGCAGTTTTCAAGATGTCTGAAATGTCGGAAATTTGACTCCTGAGCGTGATTTTTGAGCCGAATTCTGACTCTCTGCACCTACTTCCAGTTTCAAATTACGACGTTTCATACCGAATATATGCCAATTTCTGTAAACAGCGATGGGTCATATTTTGCCCAAACACCCCTGCAGTTTTCAAAATGTCTGAAATGTCGGAAATTTGACTCCTGAGCGTGATTTTTTATCCGAATTCTGACTCTCTGCACCTATTTTCAGCTTCAAATTACGACGTTTCATACCGAAAATATGCCAATTACTGAAAACGGCGATGGGTCATATTTTGCCCAAACCCCCCTGCAGTTTTCAAAATGTCTGAAATGTCGGAAATTTGACTCCTGAGCGTGATTTTTGAGCCGAATTCTGACTCTCTGCACCTATTTTCAGTTTCAAATTACGACGTTTCATACCGAAAATATGATAATTACTGTAAACGGCGATGGGTCATATTTTGGCCAAACCCCCTGCAGTTTTCAAAATGTCTGAAATGTCGGAAATTTGACTCCTGAGCATGATTTTTTATCGGAATTCTGACTCTCTGCACCTATTTTCAGTTTCAAATTACGACTTTTTATACCGAAAATATGCCAATTACTGAAAACTGCGATGGGTCATATTTTGCCCAAACCTCCCTGCAGTTTTCAAAATGTCTGAAATGACGGAAACTTGACTCCTGAGCGTGATTTTTATCCAAATTCTGACTCTCTGCACCTATTTTCAGTTTCAAATTACGACTTTTTATACCGAAAATATGCCAATTACTGAAAACAGCGATGAGTCATATTTTGCCCAAACCCCCCTGCAGTTTTCAGAATGTCTTAAATGTCGGAAATTTGACTCCTGAGCGTGATTTTTGAGCCGAATTCTGACTCTCTGCACCTATTTTCAGTTTCAAATTACGACGTTTCATACCGAAAATATAACAATTACTGAAACGGCGATGGGTCATATTTTGCCCAAACCCCCCAGCAGTTTTTAAAAGGTCTTAAATGTCGGAAATTTGAGTCCTGAGCGTGATTTTTGAGCCGAATTCTGAATCTCTGCACCTATTTTCTGTTTCAAATTACGAAGTTTCATACCGAAAATATGCCAATTACTGTAAACGACGATGGGTCATATTTTGCCCAAACCCCCCTGCAGTCTTCAAAATGTCTGAAATGTCGGAAATTTGACTCCTGAGCGTGATTTTTTAGCCGAATTCTGACTTGCTGCACCTATTTTTAGTTTCAATTACTACGTTTCATACCGAAAATATACCAATTACTGAAAACAGCGATGGGTCATATTTTGCCCAAACCCCCCTGCAGTTTTTAAATTTCTGAAATGTCGGAAATTTGACTCCTGAGCGTGATTTTTGAGCCAAATTCTGACTCTCTGCACCTATTTTCAGTTTCAAATTACGACGTTTCCTACCGAAAATATGCCAATTACTGAAAACGGCGATGGGTCATATTTTGCCCAAACCCCCCTGCAGTTTTCAAAATGTCTGAAATGTTGGAAATTTGACTCCTGAGCGTGGTTTTTGAGCCGAATTCTGACTCTCTGCACCTATTTTCAGTTTCAAATTACGACGTTTCATACCGAAAATATGCCAATTACTGAAAACGGCGATGGGTCATATTTTGCCCAAACCCCCCCCCCCCCCCGCAATTTTCAAAATGTCTGAAATGTCGGAAATTTTACTCCTGAGCGTGATTTTTGAGCCAAATTCTGACTCTCTGCACCTATTTTCAGTTTCAAATTACGACTTTTATACCGAAAATATGCTAATTACTGAAAAAGGCGATGGGTCATATTTTGCCCAAACTTCCTGCAGTATTCAAAATGTCTGAAATGTCGGAAATTTGACTCCTGAGCGTGATTTTTGAGCCGAATTCTGACTCTCTGCACCTATTTTCAGTTTCAAATTACGACGTTTCATACCGAAAATATGATAATTACTGTAAACGGCGATGGGTCATATTTTGGCCAAACCCCCCTGCAGTTTTCAAAATGTCTGAAATGTCGGAAATTTGACTCCTGAGCATGATTTTTTATCGGAATTCTGACTCTCTGCACCTATTTTCAGTTTCAAATTACGACTTTTTATACCGAAAATATGCCAATTACTGAAAACTGCGATGGGTCATATTTTGCCCAAACCTCCCTGCAGTTTTCAAAATGTCTGAAATGACGGAAACTTGACTCCTGAGCGTGATTTTTTATCCGAATTCTGACTCTCTGCACCTATTTTCAGTTTCAAATTACGACTTTTTATACCGAAAATATGCCAATTACTGAAAACAGCGATGAGTCATATTTTGCCCAAACCCCCCTGCAGTTTTCAGAATGTCTTAAATGTCGGAAATTTGACTCCTGAGCGTGATTTTTGAGCCGAATTCTGACTCTCTGCACCTATTTTCAGTTTCAAATTACGACGTTTCATACCGAAAATATAACAATTACTGAAAACGGCGATGGGTCATATTTTGCCCAAACCCCCCAGCAGTTTTAAAAGTCTTAAATGTCGGAAATTTGAGTCCTGAGCGTGATTTTTGAGCCGAATTCTGAATCTCTGCACCTATTTTCTGTTTCAAATTACGAAGTTTCATACCGAAAATATGCCAATTACTGTAAACGACGATGGGTCATATTTTGCCCAAACCCCCCTGCAGTCTTCAAAATGTCTGAAATGTCGGAAATTTGACTCCTGAGCGTGATTTTTTAGCCGAATTCTGACTTGCTGCACCTATTTTTAGTTTCAATTTACTACGTTTCATACCGAAAATATACCAATTACTGAAAACAGCGATGGGTCATATTTTGCCCAAACCCCCCTGCAGTTTTTAAATTTCTGAATGTCGGAAATTTAACTCCTGAGCGTGATTTTTGAGCCAAATTCTGACTCTCTGCACCTATTTTCAGTTTCAAATTACGACGTTTCCTACCGAAAATATGCCAATTACTGAAAACGGCGATGGGTCATATTTTGCCCAAACCCCCCTGCAGTTTTCAAAATGTCTGAAATGTTGGAAATTTGACTCCTGAGCGTGGTTTTTGAGCCGAATTCTGACTCTCTGCACCTATTTTCAGTTTCAAATTACGACGTTTCATACCGAAAATATGCCAATTACTGAAAACGGCGATGGGTCATATTTTGCCCAAACCCCCCCCCCCCCCCGCAATTTTCAAAATGTCGGAAATGTCGGAAATTTTACTCCTGAGCGTGATTTTTGAGCCAAATTCTGACTCTCTGCACCTATTTTCAGTTTCAAATTACGACTTTTTATACCGAAAATATGCTAATTACTGAAAAGGCGATGGGTCATATTTTGCCCAAAACTTCCTGCAGTATTCAAAATGTCTGAAATGTCGGAAATTTGACTCCTCAGCGTGATTTTTGAGCCGAATTCTGACTCTCTGCACCTATTTTCAGTTTCAAATTACGACGTTTCATACCGAAAATATACCAATTACTGAAAACGACGATGGGTCATATTTTGCCCAAACCCCCTGCAGTTTTTAAAATGTCTGAAATGTCGGAAATTTGACTCCTGAGCGTGATTTTTGAGCCGAATTCTGACTCTCTGCACCTATTTTCAGTTTCAAATTACGACGTTTCATACCGAAAATATGCTAATTACTGTAAACGGCGATGGGTCATATTTTGCCCAAACCCCCCTGCAGTTTCAAAATGTCTGAAATGTCGGAAATTTGACTCCTGAGCGTGATTTTTGAGCCGAATTCTGACTCTCTGCACCTATTTTCAGTTCAAATTACGATGTTTCTACCGAAAATATGCCAATTACTGAAATCGGCGATGGGTCATATTTTGCCCAAACCCCCTGCAGTTTTCAAAATGTCTGAAATGTTGAAATTTGACTCCTGAGCGTGATTTTTGAGCCGAATTCTGACTCTCTGCACCTATTTTCAGTTTCAAATTACGACGTTTCATACCGAAAATATGCCAATTACTGAAAACGGCGATGGGTCATATTTTGCCCAAACCCCCCTGCAGTTTTCAAAATTTCAGAAATTCGGAAATTTACTCCTGAGCGTGATTTTTGAGCCGAATTCTGACTCTCTGCACCTATTTTTAGTTTCAAATTACGACTTTTTATACCGAAAGTATGCCAATTACTGAAAACGGCGATGGGTCATATTTTGCCCAAACCCCCTGCAGTTTTCAAAATGTCTGAAATTCGGAAATTTGACTCCTGAGCGTGATTTTTTAGCCGAATTCTGACTCTCTGCACCTATTTTCAGTTTCAAATTACGAAGTTTCATACCGAAAATATGCCAATTACTGAAAACGGCGATGGGTCATATTTTGCCCAAACCCCCCTGCAGTTTTCAAAATGTCAAATGTCGGAAATTTTACTCCTGAGCGTGATTTTTGAGCCAAATTCTGACTCTCTGCACCTATTTTCAGTTTCAAATTACGACTTTTTATACCGAAAATATGCTAATTACTGAAAACGGCGATGGGTCATATTTTGCCCAAAACTTCCTGCAGTATTCAAAATGTCTGAAATGTCGGAAATTTGACTCCTGAGCGTGATTTTTAGCCGAATTCTGACTTGCTGCACCTATTTTTAGTTTCAATTACTACGTTTCATACCGAAAATATACCAATTACTGAAAACCGCGATGGGTCATATTTTGCCCAAACCCCCCTGCAGTTTTAAATTTCTGAAATGTCGGAAATTTGACTCCTGAGCGTGATTTTTGAGCCAAATTCTGACTCTCTGCACCTATTTTCAGTTTCAAATTACGACGTTTCCTACCGAAAATATGCCAATTACTGAAAACGGCGATGGGTCATATTTTGCCCAAACCCTCCTGCAGTTTTCAAAATGTCTGAAATGTTGGAAATTTGACTCCTGAGCGTGGTTTTTGAGCCGAATTCTGACTCTCTGCACCTATTTTCAGTTTCAAATTACGACGTTTCATACCGAAAATATGCCAATTACTGAAAACGGCGATGGGTCATATTTTGCCCAAACCCCCCCCCCCCCCCCGCAATTTTCAAAATGTCTGAAATGTCGGAAATTTTACTCCTGAGCGTGATTTTTGAGCCAAATTCTGACTCTCTGCACCTATTTTCAGTTTCAAATTACGACTTTTTATACCGAAAATATGCTAATTACTGAAAAAGGCGATGGGTCATATTTTGCCCAAACTTCCTGCAGTATTCAAAATGTCTGAAATGTCGGAAATTTGACTCCTGAGCGTGATTTTTGAGCCGAATTCTGACTCTCTGCACCTATTTTCAGTTTCAAATTACGACGTTTCATACCGAAAATATGATAATTACTGTAAACGGCGATCGGTCATATTTTGGCCAAACCCCCTGCAGTTTTCAAAATGTCTGAAATGTCGGAAATTTGACTCCTGAGCATGATTTTTTATCGGAATTCTGACTCTCTGCACCTATTTTCAGTTTCAAATTACGACTTTTTATACCGAAAATATGCCAATTACTGAAAACTGCGATGGGTCATATTTTGCCCAAACCTCCCTGCAGTTTTCAAAATGTCTGAAATGACGGAAACTTGACTCCTGAGCGTGATTTTTTATCCGAATTCTGACTCTCTGCACCTATTTTCAGTTTCAAATTACGACTTTTTATACCGAAAATATGCCAATTACTGAAAACAGCGATGAGTCATATTTTGCCCAAACCCCCTGCAGTTTTCAGAATGTCTTAAATGTCGGAAATTTGACTCCTGAGCGTGATTTTTGAGCCGAATTCTGACTCTCTGCACCTATTTTCAGTTTCAAATTACGACGTTTCATACCGAAAATATAACAATTACTGAAAACGGCGATGGGTCATATTTTGCCCAAACCCCCCAGCAGTTTTTAAAAGGTCTTAAATGTCGGAAATTTGAGTCCTGAGCGTGATTTTTGAGCCGAATTCTGAATCTCTGCACCTATTTTCTGTTTCAAATTACGAAGTTTCATACCGAAAATATGCCAATTACTGTAAACGACGATGGGTCATATTTTGCCCAAACCCCCCTGCAGTCTTCAAATGTCTGAAATGTCGGAAATTTGACTCCTGAGCGTGATTTTTTAGCCGAATTCTGACTTGCTGCACCTATTTTTAGTTTCAATTTACTACGTTTCATACCGAAAATATACCAATTACTGAAAACAGCGATGGGTCATATTTTGCCCAAACCCCCCTGCAGTTTTTAAATTTCTGAAATGTCGGAAATTTAACTCCTGAGCGTGATTTTTGAGCCAAATTCTGACTCTCTGCACCTATTTTCAGTTTCAAATTACGACGTTTCCTACCGAAAATATGCCAATTACTGAAAACGGCGATGGGTCATATTTTGCCCAAACCCCCCTGCAGTTTTCAAAATGTCTGAAATGTTGGAAATTTGACTCCTGAGCGTGGTTTTTGAGCCGAATTCTGACTCTCTGCACCTATTTTCAGTTTCAAATTACGACGTTTCATACCGAAAATATGCCAATTACTGAAAACGGCGATGGGTCATATTTTGCCCAAACCCCCCCCCCCCTTCCCCGCAATTTTCAAAATGTCTGAAATGTCGGAAATTTTACTCCTGAGCGTGATTTTTGAGCCAAATTCTGACTCTCTGCACCTATTTTCAGTTTCAAATTACGACTTTTTATACCGAAAATATGCTAATTACTGAAAAAGGCGATGGGTCATATTTTGCCCAAAACTTCCTGCAGTATTCAAAATGTCTGAAATGTCGGAAATTTGACTCCTCAGCGTGATTTTTGAGCCGAATTCTGACTCTCTGCACCTATTTTCAGTTTCAAATTACGACGTTTCATACCGAAAATATACCAATTACTGAAAACGACGATGGGTCATATTTTGCCCAAACCCCTGCCCTGCAGTTTTCAAAATGTCTGAAATGTTGGAAATTTGACTCCTGAGCGTGATTTTTTATCCGAATTCTGACTCTCTGCACCTATTATCTGTTTCAAATTACGAATTTTATACCGAAAATATGCCAATTACTGACAACGGCGATGGGTCATATTTTGCCCAAACCCCCTGCAGTTTTCAAAATTTCTGAAATTTCGGAAATTTAACTCCTGAGCGTGATTTTTGAGCCGAATTCTGACTCTCTGCACCTATTTTCAGTTTCAAATTACGACTTTTTACCGAAAGTATGCCAATTACTGAAAACGGCGATGGGTCATATTTTGCCCAAACCCCCTGCAGTTTTCAAAATGTCTGAAATGTCGGAAATTTGACTCCTGAGCGTGATTTTTGAGCCGAATTCTGACTCTCTGCACCTATTTTCAGTTTCAAATTATGAAGTTTCATACCGAAAATATGCCAATTACTGAAAACGGCGATGGGTCATATTTTGCCCAAACCCCCCTGCAGTTTTCAAAATGTCTGAAATGTCGGAAATTTTACTCCTGAGCGTGATTTTTGAGCCAAATTCTGACTCTCTGCACCTATTTTCAGTTTCAAATTACGACTTTTTATACCGAAAATATGCCAATTACTGAAAACGGCGATGGGTCATATTTTGCCCAAACCTTCCTGCAGTTTTCAAAATGTCTGAAATGTCGGAAATTTGACTCCTGAGCGTGATTTTTGAGCCGAATTCTGACTCTCTGCACCTATTTCCAGTTTCAAATTACGACGTTTCATACCGAATATATGCCAATTTCTGTAAACAGCGATGGGACTGAGCACAAACTAACGTTAGAAGCCTAGTGATTACATTGTCAAAAATGACCATTTACAGGTGAATTCATTTTACATCGCAGAGTAAACAAGATGCAAACAATTAACATCTTCCATCTATTAGATAAACAATTATCTAGTCGTCCCTTCACTTTCTAGTGTGTGGTTTGGTCAACATATTTCAGCCCCCGTTATTGTGACTCCTCGTCTGCAATTATCTTCCCCATTTATCTGCACAATTGCTATCCTGATGACCACTCCATCGCCCTAGTCGTTAACACTAAACAATCTAGGGCGACTTGTTGCTAACATTATATGCCACCTTTAGCTTAGCTACAAGACACCGTGTACATATTATGAAACTACCTTTAATGTCATAATGCAGCAGTTTGCGCGCTCAAAATACAGATTGACAAACTCCTCAGGAACCGTAGGGGAACTTTGACAAACCGCCGGCTTCCTGTTGCCGTAGAGGGCACCATGGAGAAATGGTGGCCTCTGGTAAATTTAAGTATATTACCTAGGAGTTATGATGTACCAGCTATTAAACATGGGACTCACAGTTAATATGAAAACAATCCTTAAGAATAGTTAAACGAATCATTGACTTAAACGAACAACATTGAATATTGAACTACGAGTCTCTTGTGGCCCCATCTGGCCTACTGTGTCCTAATATGGAAACCTCACTTCAAAAACACATCAATGATTTTCCGCTTTGGATAAAGTTCAAGACAGCAACAACAATCATGCCAGAACTTGTTCAACTGTCACTACCTGAATCTTTGAAGGACTAACACTATAAATGTTTAAATTGTTATAGATTTTGATAGATTAGCCTATAAATTTTCCTAGAAATTACCTACTTAATATTATCTGTTAAATTAAGGACCTGCCCGAAGTGCTATGCGTACTAGTGACTTTACAAGAATGTAAACACATAGTGCTATGTACTCCTTGTCACCTGTCCTCTTAAAAATAGCGTCGCTTTTGGCCGTTTACCCGTATGGCCGAATATGGACGTAATTTGAAAATGAAAACAAAATGAAAATAAATTTGGGATTTTTTTTTTCAACAACAATAAGTTAAGGGTCCTCTGATAGGTTAGGTGGGCAGGAAATTCTCATAAAGTTTCAAAACGTTATGAAAAATGTTAATGGAAGAATCCTCTTCTAAGTTTGCCAGTAAGCCGGACGACTCAAAGAAAACGGAACAGTGCGTCACTTTTGTGAGTCGATTTCATTTCAAATTACGTCCAAATTTGGCCATAGCGCCGCGCATACCAGCCAAAAGTGACGTTAGTTTTAAGAGGACGGTTGATCAGAAACCCAATATAACTTGTAGTTATATAAATAAATAAATAACAGCCGAGGCCTTTGTAATACTGACCAAGTTGGAGGTCATTAATACAGACCACTTCTCTAAAATGTCATATTTGACACAGACAGGCTGGACAACAGCTTCAAGCTCAATAAGCCACAATGTAACACAGACAATAGGTGTGTTGTTTCCCCCATAGGATTATTAACCATGAACCCGCTTAACCACTCAAGTCTGAAATGCCGAGTCATTCCTCTTGTTCACAATATACACAAGACAAATCCTCAATAAAATAAGGGGGGGGGGGAGTAGGAAGGCTGACCTTTGACAAGGCCGCCGTCTTGTCCCCGTCGAGGCCACTGTAGATGGTGGCCCTTAGGTCAATTCATCATAGGAGCCCTTCTCCTTCCATCATTCTGAATCATGCTCATCATATTAACCTGCACCCCCTCAATCCCCCCCCCCCCCTCCACCATTTTCACACAATCTGTGGCCAACATTTTTCGTTTCATTCAGATTTTCATCAAAATATGTCGAAGATTTTCTTTGGGTTGTTTTAAGGGGCCTGACAGCCGAGTGGACAGCGCTTCGGATTCGTAATCCTGAGGTTCCGGGTTCGATCCCCGGTGGAGGCTGAAACAAATGGGCACTTTCTTTCACCCTGATGACCCTGTTTACCTATCAGTAAATAAGTACCTGGGAGTTAGACAGCTGCTATGGGCTGCTTCCTGGGGATGTGTAAAAAAAGAAGGCCTGGTCGAGGACAGGGCCGCGGGGGACGCTAAGCCCCGAAATCATCTCAAGATAACCTTAAGATTGCTGGCTAACTACTGGCATGGCTATTAAGGCCACCACAAGCGCCTAATGACTTAACTAGCGGGTACACCTATGGCTGCCACCTGACAGTCACCTCTATATTTTGTCTAAATACATATAATATACGAAATAATAACGAATAACAACATGAAGTACACACCCCGAACAATCCTTTCTATATTATGATTGATAATGATATCTGTAACACATTTATTTTTTGCTCACTGGTAATCAACGTGACCCTTGCCAGGCGGCGGCTGGTCGACAAATGAGCCACACGTTAAGAAGTGGGACTCCCAGACGCGCCACTCACACTTACTTCACTATAATATCTAAGTGTCAACCTCTAATACAGTTAAGCATCTGACCACCAGAGGCGCTAATGCTCCCCTATTATTACGCCATCCATATATTTTGTTCTCATTATTCATTGTTGCAACGTGTAAATACATTCCTGTTCTGTAGTGACAGTGTCAGACCTCGAAGGAAGAATTGAAACACCTTCTGAAGATGTATTATTAATACGAAAATATTAAGGAAATTCCTGTTTCAATTCTTCCTTCGTGGTCTGACACTGTCACATTTTCATCACGTGTTAATTGTCGTGATTTACACGCAGATTTTGTAGTGTATACGACAACTTCAGGAAAGTAATGAGTAGCGGATTTAGTCTAAACAATAATATATGCGTTTTGTTTTTAGTGCCAAATTATCTGGCAATATACATTTGGAGATGTAGCTCAATCCTTCCTGTAGCCCAATCTTTCCTGTAGCCCAATCCTTCTGTAGCCCAATCCTTCCTGTAGACCAATCCTTCCTGTAGCCCAATCCTTCCTGTAGCCCAATCCTTCCTGTCCCAAATCCTTCCAAATCCGATTTGTAATATAATATTATTGGAGGTGTTGTGGTTTCTGTTCTAGGTCAGGATTGTACCTGGTCCAGGTGTCATCTTATGTCGCGTTTATTTCTTTGTTGCTATCCATTGTTCACCAACACTTCAGTTAACTTTCAAACTCCCTACTCACGTTGCTCCATTCTGAGCAGTGGGTAAGGGCTCGACGATATAAGTGTTTAGAACACTGGCTTTGTGTCTTTGGGAGCACTCACTCCTACTGTTTAGGCATAATCCTATGTTTGTAGGCTTAGTATATACGCTACTGCTTAGAGATGCTCCTGTTAAATTGTGTGTTTATTTGTCTACTTATACTGAATCCTTTTAAAGTTGTGTCCTTATCTGTCATTTGCATCAAACCTCATCCCTCCCACTTACCTGTTTGGCAGTGAGTTCTGCTAATCGTGGATTGCTGTTACGTAGCTCATTTGGCTTCATAATAGTTGGATGGCTGAAATAAAAAGGCTTCAATTAAACAGAGCAGAAATTTATGAGAATGATGTTCAGAAATACCAAATAGTTATTATTTTATCTGTAGAAAACAATGTCTTACAGACAGGGTAAAAAAAAAATGAATGTAATGAAACATCATTTTCTGGCGAGAGCCAGAGGCTCCCTGGAGCTATCCAGGCTGATATGGATGTATAGATTTTGGCATCAGTCAGTGTGAATGGTTCTACTGAATTACAATCTCTCAGCAAATGAATTTTTTTTCACCCTCATTGTTTGCCGTGATCGCCAACATGGTATTTAGAAAAAGTTGATCTGCTGCTGACCTCTTGCTAAATCTCTCCACTAAGTGACATTAGACACTGGATGAATCATAGATCAGCAGTGTTGTTGATCTAAATATAGCAGGTGCATCTGAGTGGGTCTGGATTAGTAGGAAAGCATCACGCACTAGCCCCTATCAGTCACCATTCTGCAATATAAAAAAAATCCCCCATGCTTTCCACATCACTGCTTACACATCACTTTTTTATACCCAACATATGCCAAGTTCTGAAAGCGGCGTTTGGTCACATTTGTCCCAACCCCCCTGCAGTTTTCAAAATATCCCAAACATCCCAATTTCGAGGCCTGAGCCATATTTTGGAGCCAAATTCTGGCTCTCTGCACGTATTCGCAGTTTGAAATTACGACTTTTTATACCAACATATGCCAAGTACTGAAAGCGGCGTGGTCACATTTGTCTCAATCCCCCGCAGTTTTCAAAATATCCCAAATCCCAATTTCGAGGCCTGAGCCATATTTTGGAGCCAAATTCTGGCTCTCTGCACGTATTCGCAGTTGAAATTACGACTTTTTATACCAACATATGCCAAGTACTGAAAGCGCAGTGAGTCACATTTTGCACAAACTCCCCTGCAGTTTTCAAATATCCAAATCCCAATTTCGAGGCCTGAGCCATATTTTAGCCAAATTCTCTCTCTGCACGTATTCGCAGTTTGAAATTACGACTTTTATACCCAACATATGCCAAGTACTGAAAGCGGCGTTTGGTCACATTTGTCCAAACCTCCCTGCAGTTTTCAAAATATCCCAAATCCCAATTTCGAGGCCTGAGCCATATTTAGCCAAATTCTGGCTCTCTGCACGTATTCGCAGTTTGAAATTACGACTTTTTTATACCCAACATATGCCAAGTACTGAAAGCGGCATTTGGTCACATTTGTCCCAAACCTCCCTGCAGTTTTCAAAATATCCCAAATCCCAATTTCGAGGCCTGAGCCATATTTTGGAGCCAAATTCTGGCTCTCTGCACGTATTCGCAGTTTGAATTACGAATTTTTATACCCAACATATGCCAAGTACTGAAAGCGGCGTGAGTCACATTTTGACAAACTCCCCTGCAGTTTTCAAAATATCCCAAACATCCCAATTTCGAGGCCTGAGCCATATTTTGGAGCCAAATTCTGGCTCTCTGCACGTATTCGCAGTTTGAAATTACGACTTTTTTACCCAACATATGCCAAGTACTGAAAGCGGCGTTTAGTCACATTGTCCAAACCTCCCTGCAGTTTTCAAAATATCCCAAATATCCAATTTCGAGGCCTGAGCCATATTTTGGAGCCAAATTCTGGCTCTCTGCACGTATTCGCAGTTTGAAATTACGACTTTTTATACCCAACATATGCCAAGTACTGAAAGCGGCGTTTGGTCACATTTGTCCAAATCCCCCTGCAGTTTTCAAAATATCCCAAACATCCCAATTTCGAGGCTGAGCCATATTTTGGAGCCAAATTCTGGCTCTCTGCACGTATTCGCAGTTTGAAATTACGACTTTTTATACCCAACATATGCCAAGTACTGAAAGCGGATGTGGTCACATTTGTCCAATCCCCTGCAGTTTTCAAAATATCCAAACATCCCAATTTCGAGGCCTGAGCCATATTTTGGAGCCAAATTCTGGCTCTCTGCACGTATTCGCAGTTTGAAATTACGATTTTTTACCCAACATATGCCAAGTACTGAAAGCGGCAGTGAGTCACATTTTGCACAAACTCCCCTGCAGTTTTCGAAATATCCCACATATCCCAATTTCGTGGCCTGAGCCATATTTTGGAGCCAAATTCTGGCTCTCTGCACGTATTCGCAGTTTGAAATTACGACTTTTTATACCCAACATATGCCAAGTACTGAAAGCGGCGTTTAGTCACATTTGTCCCAAACCTCTGCAGTTTTCAAAATATCCCAAATATCCCAATTTCGAGGCCTCAGCCATATTTTGGAGCGAAATTCTGGCTCTCTGCACGTATTCGCAGTTTGATATTACGACTTTTTATACCCAACATATGCCAAGTACCGAAACCGGCGTTTGGTCACATTAGTCTCAATCCCCCCTGCAATTTTTAAAATATCCAAAATCCCAATTTCGAGGCCGTAGCCATATTTTGGATCAAAATTCTGGCTCTTGCACGTATTCGCAGTTTGAAATTACGACTTTTTATACCCAACATATGCCAAGTACTTAAAGCAGCAGTGAGTCACATTTTGCACAAACTCAGCAGTTTTCGAAATATCACAAATATCCAAATTTCGAAGCCTGAGTATATTTTGGAGCCAAATTCTGCTCTCTGCACGTATTCGTAGTTTGAAATTACGACTTTTTATACCCAACATATGCGAAGTACTGAAAGCGCGTTTGGTCACATTTGTCCCAAACCTCACTGCAGTTAACAAAATATCCCAAACATCCCAATTTGAAGGCCTGAGTCATATTTTGGAGCCAAATGTGGCTCTATGCACGTATTCGTAGTTTGAAATTGCGACTTTTTATACCCAACATATGCCAAGTACTGAAAGCAGCGTTTGGTCACAATTGTCCCTAACCCCCTGCAGTTTCAAAATATCCCAAACATCCCAGTTTCGAGGCCTGAGCCATATTTTGGATACAAATTTGGCTCTATGACGTATTCGCAGTTTAAATTACGACTTTTTATACCCAACATATGCCAAGTCTGAAAGCGGCAGTGGTCACATTTGTCCAAACCCCCCTGCAGTTTTCAAAATATCCAAACATCCCAAATTCGACCTGAGCCATATTTTGGATACAAATTCTGGCTCTCTTCGTATTCGCAGTTTGAAATTACGACTTTTTTATACCCAACATATGCCAAGTACTGAAAGTGGCGTTTGGTCACATTTGCTCAATCCCCCTGCAGTTTTCAAATATTCCCAATTTCGAGGCTGAGCCATATTTTGGAGTCAAATTCTGGCTCTCACATATTCGCAGTTTGAAATTACGATTTTTTATACCAACATATGCCAAGTACTGAAAGCGGCAGTGAGTCACATTTGCACAATCCCCTGCAGTTTTCGAAATATCCCAATCCCAATTCGAGGCTTGAGCCATATTTTGGAGCCAAATTCTGGTCTCTGCAAGTATTCGCAGTTTGAAATTACGACTTTTTATAACCAACATATGCCAAGTACTGAAAGCGGCGTGGTCACATTTTCACAATCCCCTTGCAGTTTTCAAAATATCCCAAATCCCAATTTCGAGGCCTGAGCCACTTTTGGAGCCAAATTATCGCTCTGCACGTATTCGCAGTTTGAAATTATGACTTTTATACCCAATATGCCAAGTAAAAGCGCAGTGAGTCACATTTGTCCCAAACTCCCTGCAATTTTCAAAATATCACAAACATCCCAATTTCGAGGCCTGAGCCATATTTTGGAGCCAAATTCAAGTTCTGCACGTATTCGCAGTTTGAAATTATGACTTTTATACCCAAGATATGCCAAGTACTGAAAGCGCGTTTGGTCCATTTGTTCCAAACTCCCTGCAGTTTACAAAATAACCCAAAAGTCCCAATTTCGAGGCCTGAGCCATATTTTGGAGCCAAATTCTGTCTTGCAGTATTCGACTTTGAAATTACGAATTTTTATACCCAACATATGCCAAGTTCTGAAATCGGCATT
This sequence comes from Procambarus clarkii, assembly GCF_040958095.1. NCBI lineage: Eukaryota > Metazoa > Arthropoda > Malacostraca > Decapoda > Cambaridae > Procambarus > Procambarus clarkii. Next base: position 1,110,148 of record NC_091202.1, read on the forward strand.
TGGTCATATTTGTCCAAACCCCCTGCAGCTTTCAAAATTTACCAAACATCCCAATTTTGAGAACTGAGCCATATTTTGGAGCCAATTCTGGCTCTCTGCACGTATTCGCAGTTTGAAATTACGATTTTTTATACCCAACATATGCGAAGTACTGAAAGCGGCATTTAGTCACATTTTCCCAAACCTCCCTGCAGTTAACAAAATAACCCAAACATCCCAATTTCAAGGCCTGAGCCATATTTTGGAGCCAAATTCTAGCTCTATGCACATATTCGCAGTTTGAAATTACGAATTTTTATACCCAACATATGCCAAGTCCTGAAAGCGGCAATGAGTCACATTTTGCACAAACTCCCCTGCAGTTTTCGAAATATCCCAAATATCCCAATTTCGAAACCTGAGCCATATTTTTGAGCCAAATTCTGGCTCTCTGCACGTATTCGCAGTTCTAAATTAAGACTTTTTATTCCCAACATATGCCAAGTACTGAAAGCGGCAGTGAGTCATATTTTGCACAAACTCTCTTGCAGTTTTCAAAATATCCCAAAAATTCCAATTTCAAGGCCTGAGCCATATTTTGGAGCCAAATTCTGGCTCTCTGCACGTATTCGCAGTTTTAAATACGACTTTTTATACCCAACTTATGCAAAGTACTGAAAACTGCGTTTGGTCACATTTGTCCAAAACCTCCCTTCAGTTTTCAAAATATCCCAAACATCCCAATTTCGAGGCCTGAGCCATATTTTGGAGCCCAATTCTGGCTCTCTGCACGTATTCGCAGTTTGATATTACGACTTTTTATACCCAACATATGCCAAGTACTGAAAGCGGCAGTGAGTCACATTTTGCACAAACTCCCCTGCAGTTTTTAAAATATCCCAAACGTTCCAATTTCGTGGCCGGAGTCCTATTTTGGAGCCAAATTCTGGCTCTCTGCACGTATTCGCAGTTTGAAAATATGGCTTTTTTATACAACACATATGCGAAGTACTGAAAGCGGCGTTTGGTCACATTTGTCCAAAACCTCCCTGCAGTTTTCAAAATATCCCAAACATCCCAATATCGAGGCCTGAGCCATATTTTGCAGCCAAATTCAGGCTCTCTGCACGTATTCGCAGTTTGAAATTACGATTTTTTATACCCAGTATATGCCAAGTACTGAAAACAGCGTTTGGTCACAATTGTTCCTAACCCCCCTGCAATTTTCAAAATATCCCAAACACCCCAATTTCGAGGCCTGAGCCATATTTTGGAGCCAAATTTTGGCTCTATGCACGTATTCGCAGTTTGAAATTAAGACTTTTTATACCCAACATATGCCAAGTCCTGAAAGCAGCAGTGAGTCACATTTTGCACAAACTCCCTTGCAGTTTTGAAATATCCCAAATATCCCAATTTCGAGGCCTGAGCCATATTTTGGAGCCAAATTCTGGCTCTCTGCACGTATTCGCAGTTTGAAATTACGACTTTTTTATTCCCAACATATGCCAAGTACTGAAAGCGGCGTTTGGTCACATTTGTCCCAAACCCCCCTGCAGTTTTCAAAATATCCCAAACATCCCATATTCGAGACCTGTGCCATAATTTGGAGCCAAATTCTGGCTCTCTGCACGTATTCGCAGTTTGAAATTACGACTTTTTTATACCCAACATATGCCAAGTACTGAAAGCGGCGTTTGGTCACATTTGTCTCAATCCCCCTTGCAGTTTTCAAAATATCCCAAACATCCCAATTTCGAGGCCTGAGCCATATTTTGGAGCCAAATTCTTGGTCTTTGCACGTATTCGCAGTTTGAAATTACGACTTTTTATACCCAACATATGCCAAGTACTTAAAGCAGCAGTGAGTCACATTTTGCACAAACTCCCCTGCAGTTTTCAGAATATCACAAATATCCCAATTTCGAGGCCTGAGCCATATTTTGGAGCCAAATTCTTGCTCTCTGCACGTATTCGCAGTTTGATATTACGACTTTTTATGACCAACATATGCCAAGTACTGAAAGCGGCAGTGAGTCACATTTTGAATAAACTCCCCTGCAGTTTTTAAAATATCCCAAACATCCCAATTTCGTGGCCTGAGCTCTATTTTGGAGCCAAATTCTGGCTCTCTGCATGTATTCGCAGTTTGAAATTACGACTTTTTTACCACACATATGCGAAGTAATGAAAGCGGCGTTTGGTCACATTTGTCCAAAACCTCCCTGCAGTTTTCAAAAATCCCAAACATCCGTTTATCGAGGCCTGAGCCATATTTTGCAGCCAAATCCAGGCTCTCTGCACGTATTCACAGTTTGAAATTACGACTCTTTATACCCAATATATGCCAAGTACTGAAAACAGCGTTTGGTCACATTTGTCCCAAACCCCACTGCAGTTTTCAAAATATCCCAAACATCCCAATTTCGAGTCCTCAGCCATATTTTGGAGCCAAATTCTGGCTCACTGTACGTATTCGCAGTTTGAAATTACGAATTTTTATACCCAACATATGCCAAGTACTGAAAACAGCATTTGGTCACAATTGTCCCTAACCCCCCTGCAATTTTCAAAATATCCCAAACATCTCAATTTCGAGGCCTGAGCCTTATTTTGGAGCCAAATTTTGGCTCAATGCACGTATTCGCAGTTTGAAAATATGGCTTTTTTATACAACACATATGCGAAGTACTGAAAGCGGCGTTTGGTCACATTTGTCCAAAACCTCCCTGCAGTTTTCAAAATATCCCAAACATCCCAATATCGAGGCCTGAGCCATATTTTGCAGCCAAATTCAGGCTCTCTGCACGTATTCGCAGTTTGAAATTACGATTTTTTATACCCAGTATATGCCAAGTACTGAAAACAGCGTTTGGTCACAATTGTTCCTAACCCCCCTGCAATTTTCAAAATATCCCAAACACCCCAATTTCGAGGCCTGAGCCATATTTTGGAGCCAAATTTTGGCTCTATGCACGTATTCGCAGTTTGAAATTAAGACTTTTTATACCCAACATATGCCAAGTCCTGAAAGCAGCAGTGAGTCACATTTTGCACAAACTCCCTTGCAGTTTTTGAAATATTCCAAATATCCCAATTTCGAGGCCTGAGCCATATTTTGGAGCCCAATTCTGGCTCTCTGCACGTATTCGCAGTTTGAAATTACGACTTTTTTATACCCAACATATGCCAAGTACTGAAAGCGGCGTTTGGTCACATTTGTCCCAAACCCCCCTGCAGTTTTCAAAATATCCCAAACATCCCATATTCGAGACCTGTGCCATAATTTGGAGCCAAATTCTGGCTCTCTGCACGTATTCGCAGTTTGAAATTTCGACTTTTTATACCCAACATACGCCAAGTACTTAAAGCAGCAGTGAGTCACATTTTGCACAAACTCCCCTGCAGTTTTCAAAATATCACAAATATCCCAATTTCGAGGCCTGAGCCATATTTTGGAGCCCAATTCTGGCTCTCTGCACGTATTCGCAGTTTGATATTACGACTTTTTATGACCAACATATGCCAAGTACTGAAAGCGGCAGTGAGTCACATTTTGCATAAACTCCCCTGCAGTTTTTAAAATATCCCAAACATCCCAATTTCGTGGCCTGAGCTCTATTTTGGAGCCAAATTCTGGCGCTCTGCATGTATTCGCAGTTTGAAATTACGACTTTTTTATACCACACATATGCGAAGTAATGAAAGCGGCGTTTGGTCACATTTGTCCAAAACCTCCCTGCAGTTTTCAAAATATCCCAAACATCCGTTTATCGAGGCCTGAGCCATATTTTGGAGCCATATTCTGGCTCTCTGCACGTTTTCGCAGTTTGAAATTACGACTTTTTTATACCCAACATATGCCAAGTACCTAAAGCGGCGTTTGGTCACATTTGTCCCAAACCCCCCTGCAGTTTTCAAAATATCCCAAACATCCCAATTTCGAGTCCTCAGCCATATTTTAGAGCCAAATTCTGGCTCACTGTACGTATTCGCAGTTTGAAATTACGACTTTTTATACCCAACATATGCCAAGTACTGAAAGCAGCGTTTGGTCACAATTGTCCCTAACCCCCTGCAATTTTCAAAATATCCCAAGCATCGCAATTTCGAGGCCTGAGCCATATTTTGGAGCCAAATTTTGGCTGAATGCACGTATTCGCAGTTTGAAATTAAAACTTTTTATACCCAACATATGCCAAGTCCTGAAAGTGGCAGTGAGTCACATTTTGCACAAACTCCCTTACAGTTTTTGAAATATCCCAAATATCCCAATTTCGAGGCCTGAGCCATATTTTGGAGCCAAATTCTGGCTCTCTGCACGTATTCGCTGTTTGAAATTACGACTTTTTATACCCAACATATGCCAAGTACTGAAAGTGGCGTTTGGTCACATTTGTCTCAATCCCCCTGCAGTTTTCAAAATATTCCAAACATCCCAATTTCGAGGCCTGAGCCATATTTTGGAGCCAAATTCTGGCTCTCTGCACGTATTCGCAGTTTGAAATTACGACTTTTTTATACCCAACATATGCCAAGTACTGAAAGCGGCGTTTGGTCACATTTGTCCCAAACCCCCCTGCAGTTTTCAAAATATCCCAAACATCCAATATTCGAGACCTGAGCCATAATTTGGAGCCAAATTCTGGCTCTCTGCACGTATTCGCAGTTTGAAATTTCGACTTTTTTATACCCAACATACGCCAAGTACTGAAAGCGGCGTTTGGTCACATTTGTCTCAATCCCCCTTGCAGTTTTCAAAATATATCCCAAACATCCCAATTTCGAGGCCTGAGCCATATTTTGGAGCCAAATTCTTGGTCTCTGCACGTATTCGCAGTTTGAAATTACGACTTTTTATACCCAACATATGCCAAGTACTTAAAGCAGCAGTGAGTCACATTTTGCACAAACTCCCCTGCAGTTTTCAAAATATCACAAATATCCCAATTTTGAGGCCTGAGCCATATTTGAAGCCCAATTCTGGCTCTCTGCACGTATTCGCAGTTTGATATTACGACTTTTTATACCCAACATATGCCAAGTACTGAAAGCGGCAGTGAGTCACATTTTGCATAAACTCCCCTGCAGTTTTTAAAATATCCCAAACATCCCAATTTCGTGGCCTGAGCTCTATTTGGAGCCAAATTCTGGCTCTCTGCACGTATTCGCAGTTTGAAATTACGAATTTTTTACCACACACATATGCGAAGTACTGAAAGCGGCGTTTGGTCACATTTGTCCAAAACCTCCCTGCAGTTTTCAAAATATCCCAAACATCCCAATATCGAGGCCTGAGCCATATTTTGCAGCCAAATTCAGGCTCTCTGCACATATTCACAGTTTGAAATTACGACTTTTTATACCCAATATATGCCAAGTACTGAAAACAGCGTTTGGTCACATTTGTCCCAAACCCCCCTGCAGTTTTCAAAATATCCCAAACATCCCAATTTCGAGTCCTCAGCCATATTTTGGAGCCAAATTCTGGCTCACTGTACGTATTCGCAGTTTGAAATTACGACTTTTTATACCCAACAAATGCCAAGTACTGAAAGCAGCGTTTGGTCACATTTGTCCCAAACCTCCCTGCAGGTTTCAAAATATCCCAAATATCCTAATTTCGAGGCCTGAGTAATATTATAGAGCCAAATTCTGGCTCTCTGCACGTATTCGCAGTTTGAAATTACAACTTTTTATAGCCAACATATGCGAAGTACTGAAAGCGGCGTTTGGTCACTTCTGTCCTAAACCTCCCTGCAGTTTACAAAATATCCCAAACATCCCAATTTGGAGACCTTAGCCATATTTTGGAGCCAAATTCAAGCTATTTGCACGTATTCGCAGTTTGAAATTACGACTTTTTATACCCAACATATGCAAAGTACTGAAAGCGGCGTTTGGTCACATTTGTCCCAAACCCCCCTGCAGTTTTCAAAATTTCCTAAACATCCCCATTTCGAGGACTGAGCCATATTTTTGAGCCAAATTCTGGCACTATGCACGTATTCACAGTTTGAAATTACGATTTTTATACTCAACATATGCCAAGTCCTGAAAGCGGCAGTGAGTCACATTTTGCACAAACTCCCCTGCAGTTTTCGATATATCCCAAATATCCCATTTTCGAGGCCTGAGCCATATTTTGGAGCCATATTCTGGCTCTCTGCACGTTTTCGCAGTTTGAAATTACGACTTTTTTATACCCAACATATGCCAAGTACCTAAAGCGGCGTTTGGTCACATTTGTCCCAAACCCCCCTGCAGTTTTCAAAATATCCCAAACATCCCAATTTCGAGTCCTCAGCCATATTTTAGAGCCAAATTCTGGCTCACTGTACGTATTCGCAGTTTGAAATTACGACTTTTTATACCCAACATATGCCAAGTACTGAAAGCAGCGTTTGGTCACAATTGTCCCTAACCCCCCTGCAATTTTCAAAATATCCCAAACATCGCAATTTCGAGGCCTGAGCCATATTTTGGAGCCAAATTTTGGCTGAATGCACGTATTCGCAGTTTGAAATTAAAACTTTTTATACCCAACATATGCCAAGTCCTGAAAGTGGCAGTGAGTCACATTTTGCACAAACTCCCTTACAGTTTTTGAAATATCCCAAATATCCCAATTTCGAGGCCTGAGCCATATTTTGCAGCCAAATTCTGGCTCTCTGCACGTATTCGCAGTTTGAAATTACGACTTTTTTATACCCAACATATGCCAAGTACTGAAAGTGGCGTTTGGTCACATTTGTCTCAATCCCCCCTGCAGTTTTCAAAATATTCCAAACATCCCAATTTCGAGGCCTGAGCCATATTTTGGAGCCAAATTCTGGCTCTCTGCACGTATTCGCAGTTTGAAATTACGACTTTTTTATACCCAACATATGCCAAGTACTGAAAGCGGCGTTTGGTCACATTTGTCCCAAACCCCCCTGCAGTTTTCAAAATATCCCAAACATCCAATATTCGAGACCTGAGCCATAATTTGGAGCCAAATTCTGGCTCTCTGCACGTATTCGCAGTTTGAAATTTCGACTTTTTTATACCCAACATACGCCAAGTACTGAAAGCGGCGTTTGGTCACATTTGTCTCAATCCCCCTTGCAGTTTTCAAAATATATCCCAAACATCCCAATTTCGAGACCTGAGCCATATTTTGGAGCCAAATTCTTGGTCCCTGCACGTATTCGCAGTTTGAAATTACGACTTTTTATACCCAACATATGCCAAGTACTTAAAGCAGCAGTGAGTCACATTTTGCACAAACTCCCCTGCAGTTTTCAAAATATCACAAATATCCCAATTTTGAGGCCTGAGCCATATTTTGGAGCCCAATTCTGGCTCTCTGCACGTATTCGCAGTTTGAAATTACGACTTTTTTTTACCACACACATATGCGAAGTACTGAAAGCGGCGTTTGGTCACATTTGTCCAAAACCTCCCTGCAGTTTTCAAAATATCCCAAACATCCCAATATCGAGGCCTCAGCCATATTTTGCAGCCAAATTCAGGCTCTCTGCACATATTCACAGTTTGAAATTACGACTTTTTATACCCAATATATGCCAAGTACTGAAAACAGCGTTTGGTCACATTTGTCCCAAACCCCCCTGCAGTTTTCAAATTATCCCAAACATCCCAATTTCGAGTCCTCAGCCATATTTTGGAGCCAAATTCTGGCTCACTGTACGTATTCGCAGTTTCAAATTACGACTTTTTATACCCAACAAATGCCAAGTACTGAAAGCAGCGTTTGGTCACAATTGTCCCTAACCCCCCTGCAATTTTCAAAATATCCCAAACATCGCAATTTCGACGCCTGAGCCATATTTTGTAGCCAAATTTTGGCTCAATGCACGTATTCGCAGTTTGAAATTAAGAATTTTTATACCCAACATATGCCAAGTCCTGAAAGCGGCAGTGCACAAACTCCCTTGCAGTTTTTGAAATATCCGAAATATCCCAATTTCGAGGCCTGAGCCATATTTTGGAGCCAAATTCTGGCTCTCTGCACGTATTCGCAGTTTGAAATTACGACATTTTTATACCCAACATATGCCAAGTACTGAGAGTGTCGTTTGGTCACATTTGTCTCAATCCCTCCTGCAGTTTTCAACATATTCCAAACATCCCAATTTCGAGGCCTGAGCCATATTTTGGAGACAAATTCTGGCTCTCTTCACATATTCGCAGTTTGAAATGACGATTTTTTATACCCAACATATGCCAAATACTGAAAGCGGCAGTGAGTCACATTTTGCACAAACTCCCCCGCAGTTTTCGAAATATCCCAATTTCGAGGCTTGAACCATAGTTTGGAGCCAAATTCTGGCTCTCTGCAAGTATTCGCAGTTTGAAATTACGACTTTTTTATAACCAACATATGCAAAGTACTGAAAGCGGCGTTCGGTCACATTTGTCTCAATCCCCCTTGCAGTTTTCAAAATATCCCAAACATCCCAATTTCGAGGCCTGAGCCATATTTTGGAGCCAAATTCTTGGTCTCTGCACGTATTCGTAGTATGAAATTACGACTTTTTATACCCAACATATGCCAAGTACTTAAAGCAGCAGTGAGTCACATTTTGCACAAACTCCCCTGCAGATTTCAAAATATCACAAATATCCCAATTTCGAGGCCTGAGCCATATTTTGGAGCCAAATTTTCGATCCCTGCACGTATTCGCAGTTTGAAATTATGACTTTATATACCAAAGATATGCCATGTACTGAAAGCGGCGTTTGGTCACATTTGTCCCAAACCTCCATGCAGTTTTCAAAATATCCCAAATATTCTAATTTCGAGGCCTGAGCTATATTTTAGAGGCAAATTCTGGCTCTCTGCACGTATTCGCAGATTGAAATTACGACTTTTTATACCCAACATATGCGAAGTACTGACAGCGGCGTTTGATCACCTTTGTCCCAAATCTCCCTGCAGTTTACAAAATATCCCAAACATCGCAATTTCGAGGCCTGAGCCATAATTTGGAGCCAAATTTAAGCTCTTTGCACGTATTCGCAGTTTGAAATTACGATTTTTATACCCAACATATTCCAAGTCCTGAATGCGGCAGTGAGTCACATTTCGCACAATCTCCCCTGCAGTTTTCGAAATATCCCAATTTCGAGGCCTGAGCCTTATTTTGGAGCAAAATTCTGGCTCTGCACGTATTCGATGTTTGAAATTACGACTTTTTTATACCCAACATATGCCAAGTACTGAAAGCGGCGTTTGGTCACATTTGTCTCAATCCCTCCTGCAGTTTTCAAAATATCCCAAACATCCCAATTTCAAGGCCTGAGCCATATTTTGGAGCCAAATTCTGGCTCTCTGCATGTATTCGCATTTTGAAATTACAACTTTTTATACCCAACATATGCTAAGTACTGAAATCAGCGTTTGGTCACATTTGTCCCAAACCTCCCTGCAGGTTTCAAAATATCCCAAATATCCTAATTTCGAGGCCTGAGTAATATTATAGAGCCAAATTCTGGCTCTCTGCACGTATTCGCAGTTTGAAATTACAACTTTTTATAGCCAACATATGCGAAGTACTGAAAGCGGCGTTTGGTCACTTCTGTCCCAAACCTCCCTGCAGTTTACAAAATATCCCAAACATCCCAATTTCGAGACCTTAGCCATATTTTGGAGCCAAATTCAAGCTATTTGCACGTATTCGCAGTTTGAAATTACGACTTTTTATACCCAACATATGCCAAGTACTGAAAGCGGCGTTTGGTCACATTTGTCCCAAACCCCCCTGCAGTTTTCAAAATTTCCTAAACATCCCTATTTCGAGGACTGAGCCATATTTTGGAGCCAAATTCTGGCACTATGCACGTATTCGCAGTTTGAAATTACGATTTTTATACTCAACATATGCCAAGTCCTGAAAGCGGCAGTGAGTCACATTTTGCACAAACTCCCTGCAGTTTTCGATATATCCCAAATATCCCATTTTCGAGGCCTGAGCCATATTTTGGAGCCATATTCTGGCTCTCTGCACGTTTTCGCAGTTTGAAATTACGACTTTTTTATACCCAACATATGCCAAGTACCTAAAGCAGCGTTTGGTCACATTTGTCCCAAACCCCCCTGCAGTTTTCAAAATATCCCAAACATCCCAATTTCGAGTCCTCAGCCATATTTTAGAGCCAAATTCTGGCTCACTGTACGTATTCGCAGTTTGAAATTACGACTTTTTATACCCAACATATGCCAAGTACTGAAAGCAGCGTTTGGTCACAATTGTCCCTAACCCCCCTGCAATTTTCAAAATATCCCAAACATCGCAATTTCGAGGCCTGAGCCATATTTTGGCGCCAAATTTTGGCTGAATGCACGTATTCGCAGTTTGAAATTAAAACTTTTTATACCCAACATATGGCAAGTCCTGAAAGTGGCAGTGAGTCACATTTTGCACAAACTCCCTTACAGTTTTTGAAATATCCCAAATATCCCAATTTCGAGGCCTGAGCCATATTTTGCAGCCAAATTCTGGCTCTCTGCACGTATTCGCAGTTTGAAATTACGACTTTTTTATACCCAACATATGCCAAGTACTGAAAGTGGCGTTTGGTCACATTTGTCTCAATCCCCCCTGCAGTTTTCAAAATATTCCAAACATCCCAATTTCGAGGCCTGAGCCATTTTTGGAGCCAAATTCTGGCTCTCTGCACGTATTCGCAGTTTGAAATTACGACTTTTTTATACCCAACATATGCCAAGTACTGAAAGCGGCGTTTGGTCACATTTGTCCCAAACCCCCTGCAGTTTTCAAAATATCCCAAACATCCAATATTCGAGACCTGAGCCATAATTTGGAGCCAAATTCTGGCTCTCTGCACGTATTCGCAGTTTGAAATTTCGACTTTTTTATACCCAACATACGCCAAGTACTGAAAGCGGCGTTTGGTCACATTTGTCTCAATCCCCCTTGCAGTTTTCAAAATATATCCCAAACATCCCAATTTCGAGACCTGAGCCATATTTTGGAGCCAAATTCTTGGTCCCTGCACGTATTCGCAGTTTGAAATTACGACTTTTTATACACAACATATGCCAAGTACTTAAAGCAGCAGTGAGTCACATTTTGCACAAACTCCCCTGCAGTTTTCAAAATATCACAAATATCCCAATTTTGAGGCCTGAGCCATATTTTGGAGCCCAATTCTGGCTCTCTGCACGTATTCGCAGTTTGAAATTACGACTTTTTTTTACCACACACATATGCGAAGTACTGAAAGCGGCGTTTGGTCACATTTGTCCAAAACCTCCCTGCAGTTTTCAAAATATCCCAACATCCCAATATCGAGGCCTGAGCCATATTTTGCAGCCAAATTCAGGCTCTCTGCACATTTTCACAGTTTGAAATTACGACTTTTTATACCCAATATATGCCAAGTACTGAAAGCAGCGTTTGGTCACAATTGTCCCTAACCCCCCTGCAATTTTCAAATTATCCCAAACATCCCAATTTCGAGTCCTCAGCCATATTTTAGAGCCAAATTCTGGCTCACTGTACGTATTCGCAGTTTGAAATTACGACTTTTTATACCCAACAAATGCCAAGTACTGAAAGCAGCGTTTGGTCACAATTGTCCCTAACCCCCCTGCAATTTTCAAAATATCCCAAACATCGCAATTTCGACGCCTGAGCCATATTTTGTAGCCAAATTTTGGCTCAATGCACGTATTCGCAGTTTGAAATTAAGAATTTTTATACCCAACATATGCCAAGTCCTGAAAGCGGCAGTGCACAAACTCCCTTGCAGTTTTTGAAATATCCGAAATATCCCAATTTCGAGGCCTGAGCCATATTTTGGAGCCAAATTCTGGCTCTCTGCACGTATTCGCAGTTTGAAATTACGACTTTTTTATACCCAACATATGCCAAGTACTGAGAGTGTCGTTTGGTCACATTTGTCTCAATCCCCCCTGCAGTTTTCAACATATTCCAAACATCCTAATTTCGAGGCCTGAGCCATATTTTGGAGACAAATTCTGGCTCTCTTCACATATTCGCAGTTTGAAATGACGATTTTTTATACCCAACATATGCCAAATACTGAAAGCGGCAGTGAGTCACATTTTGCACAAACTCCCCTGCAGTTTTCGAAATATCCCAATTTCGAGGCTTGAACCATATTTTGGAGCCAAATTCTGGCTCTCTGCAAGTATTCGCAGTTTGAAATTACGACTTTTTTATAACCAACATATGCAAAGTACTGAAAGCGGCGTTTGGTCACATTTGTCTCAATCCCCCTTGCAGTTTTCAAAATATCCCAAACATCCCAATTTCGAGGCCTGAGCCATATTTTGGAGCCAAATTCTTGGTCTCTGCACGTATTCGCAGTATGAAATTACGACTTTTTATACCCAACATATGCCAAGTACTTAAAGCAGCAGTGAGTCACATTTTGCACAAACTCCCCTGCAGATTTCAAAATATCACAAATATCCCAATTTCGAGGCCTGAGCCATATTTTGGAGCCAATTTTTCGATCCCTGCACGTATTCGCAGTTTGAAATTATGACTTTATATACCAAAGATATGCCATGTACTGAAAGCGGCGTTTGGTCACATTTGTCCCAAACCTCCATGCAGTTTTCAAAATATCCCAAATATTCTAATTTCGAGGCCTGAGCTATATTTTAGAGGCAAATTCTGGCTCTCTGCACGTATTCGCAGATTGAAATTACGACTTTTTATACCCAACATATGCGAAGTACTGACAGCGGCGTTTGATCACCTTTGTCCCAAATCTCCCTGCAGTTTACAAAATATCCCAAACATCGCAATTTCGAGGCCTGAGCCATAATTTGGAGCCAAATTTAAGCTCTTTGCACGTATTCGCAGTTTGAAATTACGATTTTTATACCCAACATATTCCAAGTCCTGAATGCGGCAGTGAGTCACATTTCGCACAATCTCCCCTGCAGTTTTCGAAATATCCCAATTTCGAGGCCTGAGCCTTATTTTGGAGCAAAATTCTGGCTCTGCACGTATTCGATGTTTGAAATTACGACTTTTTTATACCCAACATATGCCAAGTACTGAAAGCGGCGTTTGGTCACATTTGTCTCAATCCTCCTGCAGTTTTCAAAATATCCCAAAACATCCCAATTTCAAGGCCTGAGCCATATTTTGGAGCCAAATTCTGGCTCTCTGCATGTATTCGCATTTTGAAATACAACTTTTTATACCAACATATGCTAAGTACTGAAAGCAGCGTTTGGTCACATTTGTCCCAAACCTCCCTGCAGGTTTCAAAAATATCCCAAATATCCTAATTTTGAGGCCTGAGTAATATTATAGAGCCAAATTCTGGCTCTCTGCACGTATTCGCAGTTTGAAAATTACAACTTTTTATAGCCAACATATGCGAAGTACTGAAAGCGGCGTTTGGTCACTTCTGTCCCAAACCTCCCTGCAGTTTACAAAATATCCCAAACATCCCAATTTTCGAGACCTTAGCCATATTTTGGAGCCAAATTCAAGCGATTTGCACGTATTCGCAGTTTGAAATTACGACTTTTTATACCCAACATATGCCAAGTACTGAAAGCGGCGTTTGGTCACATTTGTCCCAAACCCCCCTGCAGTTTTCAAAATTTCCTAAACATCCCTATTTCGAGGACTGAGCCATATTTTGGAGCCAAATTCTGGCACTATGCACGTATTCGAAGTTTGAAATTACGATTTTTATACTCAACATATGCCAAGTACTGAAAGCAGCGTTGGTCACAATTGTCCCTAACCCCCCTGCAATTTTCAAAATATCCCAAACATCGCAATTTCGAGGCCTGAGCCATATTTTGGAGCCAAATTTTGGCTGAATGCACGTATTCGCAGTTTGAAATTAAGACTTTTTATACCCAACATATGCCAAGTCCTGAAAGCGGCAGTGAGTCACATTTTGCTCAACTCCCTTCCAGTTTTTGAAATATCCCAAATATCCCAATTTCGAGGCCTGAGCCATATTTTGGAGCCAAATTCTGGCTCTCTGCACGTATTCGCAGTTTGAAATTACGACTTTTTTATACCCAACATATGCAAGTACTGAAAGTGGCGTTTGGTCACATTTGTCTCAATCCCCCCAGCAGTTTTCAAAATATTCCAAACATCCCAATTTCGAGGCCTGAGCCATATTTTGGAGACAAATTCTGGCTCTCTTCACATATTCGCAGTTTGAAATTACGATTTTTTATACCAACATATGCCAAGTACTGAAAGCGGCAGTGAGTCACATTTTGCACAAACTCCCCTGCAGTTTTCGAAATATCCAATTTCGAGGCTTGAACCATATTTTGGAGCCAAATTCTGGCTCTCTGCAAGTATTCGCAGTTTGAAATTACGACTTTTTTATAACCAACATATGCCAAGTACTGAAACCGGCGTTTGGTCACATTTGTCTCAATCCCCCTTGCAGTTTTCAAAATATCCCAAACATCCCAATTTCGAGGCCTGAGCCATATTTTGGAGCCAAATTCTTGGTCTCTGCACGTATTCGCAGTTTGAAATTACGACTTTTTATACCCAACATATGCCAAGTACTTAAAGCAGCAGTGAGTCACATTTTGCACAAACTCCCCTGCAGTTTTCAAAATATCACAAATATCCCAATTTCGAGGCCTGAGCCATATTTTGGAGCCAAATTCTGGCTCTCTGCACGTATTCGCAGTTTGAAATTACGACTTTTTTATACCCAACATATGCCAAGTACTGAAAGTGGCGTTTGGTCACATTTGTCTCAATCCCCCCAGCAGTTTTCAAAATATTCCAAACATTCCAATTTCGAGGCCTGAGCCATATTTTGGAGACAAATTCTGGCTCTCTTCACATATTCGCAGTTGAAATTACGATTTTTTATACCAACATATGCAAGTACTGAAAGCGGCAGTGAGTCACATTTTGCACAAACTCCCCTGCAGTTTTCGAAATATCCCAATTTCGAGGCTTGAACCATATTTTGGAGCCAAATTCTGGCTCTCTGCAAGTATTCGCAGTTTGAAATTACGACTTTTTTTATAACCAACATATGCAAAGTACTGAAAGCGGCGTTTGGTCACATTTGTCTCAATCCCCCTTGCAGTTTTCAAAATATCCCAAACATCCCAATTTCGAGGCCTGAGCCATATTTTGGAGCCAAATTCTTGGTCTCTGCACGTATTCGCAGTATGAAATTACGACTTTTTATACCCAACATATGCCAAGTACTTAAAGCAGCAGTGAGTCACATTTTGCACAAACTCCCCTGCAGATTTCAAAATATCACAAATATTCCCAATTTCGAGGCCTGAGCCATATTTTGGAGCCAAATTTTCGATCCCTGCACGTATTCGCAGTTTGAAATTATGACTTTATATACCCAAGATATGCCATGTACTGAAAGCGGCGTTTGGTCACATTTGTCCCAAACCTCCATGCAGTTTTCAAAATATCCCAAATATTCTAATTTCGAGGCCTGAGCTATATTTTAGAGGCAAATTCTGGCTCTCTGCACGTATTCGCAGATTGAAATTACGACTTTTTATACCCAACATATGCGAAGTACTGAAAGCGGCGTTTGATCACCTTTGTCCCAAATCTCCCTGCAGTTTACAAAATATCCCAAACATCGCAATTTCGAGGCCTGAGCCATAATTTGGAGCCAAATTTAAGCTCTTTGCACGTATTCGCAGTTTGAAATTACGATTTTTATACCCAACATATTCCAAGTCCTGAATGCGGCAGTGAGTCACATTTCGCACAATCTCCCCTGCAGTTTTCGAAATATCCCAATTTCGAGGCCTGAGCCTTATTTTGGAGCAAAATTCTGGCTCTGCACGTATTCGATGTTTGAAATTACGACTTTTTTATACCCAACATATGCCAAGTACTGAAAGCGGCGTTTGGTCACATTTGTCTCAATCCCTCCTGCAGTTTTCAAAATATCCCAAACATCCCAATTTCAAGGCCTGAGCCATATTTTGGAGCCAAATACTGGCTCTCTGCATGTATTCGCATTTTGAAATTACAACTTTTTATACCCAACATATGCTAAGTACTGAAAGCAGCGTTTGGTCACATTTGTCCCAAACCTCCCTGCAGGTTTCAAAATATCCCAAATATCCTAATTTCGAGGCCTGAGTAATATTATAGAGCCAAATTCGGGCTCTCTGCACGTATTCGCAGTTTGAAATTACAACTTTTTATAGCCAACATATGCGAAGTACTGAAAGCGGCGTTTGGTCACTTCTGTCCCAAACCTCCCTGCAGTTTACAAAATATCCCAAACATCCCAATTTCGAGACCTTAGCCATATTTTGGAGCCAAATTCAAGCTATTTGCACGTATTCGCAGTTTGAAATTACGACTTTTTATACCCAACATATGCCAAGTACTGAAAGCGGCTTTTGGTCACATTTGTCCAAAACATCCCTGCAGTTTTCAAAATATCCCAAACATCCCAATATCGAGGCCTGAGCCATATTTTGCAGCCAAATTCAGGCTCTCTGCACGTATTCGCAGTTTGAAATTACGACTTTTTATACCCAACATATGCCAAGTCCTGAAAGCGGCAGTGAGTCACATTTTGCACAAACTCCCTTGCAGTTTTTGAAATATCCCAAATATCCCAATTTCGAGGCCTGAGCCATATTTTGGAGCCAAATTCTGGCTCTCTGCACGTATTCGCAGTTTGAAATTACGACTTTTTTATACCCAACATATGCCAAGTACTGAAAGTGGCGTTTGGTCACATTGTCTCAATCCCCCCAGCAGTTTTCAAAATATTCCAAACATCTCAATTTCGAGGCCTGAGCCATATTTTGGAGACAAATTCTGGCTCTCTTCACATATTCGCAGTTTGAAATTACGATTTTTTATACCAACATATGCCAAGTATTGAAAGCGGCGTTTGGTCACATTTGTCTCAATCCCCCTTGCAGTTTCAAAATATATCCCAAACATCCCAATTTCTAGGCCTGAGCCATATTTTGGAGCCAAATTCTTGGTCTCTGCACGTATTCGCAGTTTGAAATTACGACTTTTTATACCCAACATATGCCAAGTACTTAAAGCAGCAGTGAGTCACATTTTGCAAAAACTCCCCTGCAGTTTTCAAAATATCACCAATATCCCAATTTCGAGGCCTGAGCCATATTTTGGAGCCCAATTCTGGCTCTCTGCACGTATTCGCAGTTTGATATTACGACTTTTTATACTAATATATGCCAAGTACTGAAAGCGGCAGTGAGTCACATTTTGCATAAACTCCCCTGCAGTTTTTAAAATATCCCAAACATCCCAATTTCGTGGCCTGAGCTCTATTTTGGAGCCAAATTCAGGCTCTCTGCACGTATTCGCAGTTTGAAATTACGACTTTTTATACCCAATATATGCCAAGTACTGAAAACAGCGTTTGGTCACATTTGTCCCAAACCCCCCTGCAGTTTTCAAAATATCCCAAAATCCCAATTTCGAGTCCTCAGCCATATTTTGGAGCCAAATTCTGGCTCACTGTACGTATTCGCAGTTTGAAATTACGACTTATTATACCCAACATATGCCAAGTACTGAAAGCAGCGTTTGGTCACAATTGTCCCTAACCCCCCCTGCAATTATCAAAATATCCCAAACATCGCAATTTCGAGGCCTGAGCCATATTTTGGAGCCAAATTTTGGCTCAATGCACGTATTCGCAGTTTGAAATTAAGACTTTTTATACCCAACATATGCCAAGTCCTGAAAGCAGAAGTGAGTCACATTTTGCACAAACTCCCTTGCAGTTTTTGAAATATCCCAAATATCCCAATTTCGAGGCCTGAGCCATATTTTGGAGCCAAATTCTGGCTCTCTGCACGTATTCGCAGTTTGAAATTACGACTTTTTTATACCCAACATATGCCAAGTACTGAATGTGGCGTTTGGTCACATTTGTCTCAATCCCCCCTGCAGTTTTCAAAATATTCCAAACATCCCAATTTCGAGGCCTGAGCCATATTTTGGAGACAAATTCTGGCTCTCTTCACATATTCGCAGTTTGAAATTACGATTTTTGATACATAACGTATGCCAAGTACTGAAAGCCGCAGTGAGTCACATTTTGCACAAACTCCCCTGCAGTTTTCGAAATATCCCAATTTCGAGGCTTGAACCATATTTTGGAGCCAAATTCTGGCTCTCTGCAAGTATTCGCAGTTTGAAATTACGATTTTTTTATAACCAACATATGCCAAGTACTGAAAGCGGCGTTTGGTCACATTTGTCTCAATCCCCCTCGCAGTTTTCAAAATATCCCAAACATCCCAATTTCGAGGCCTGAGCCATATTTTGGAGCCAAATTCTTGGTCTCTGCACGTATTCGCAGTTTGAAATTACGACTTTTTATACCCAACATATGCCAAGTACTGAAAGCGGCATTTGGTCACATTTGTCCCAAACCTCCATGCAGTTTTCAAAATATCCCAAACATCGCAATTTCGAGGTCTGAGCCATAATTTGGAGCCAAATTCAAGCTCTTTGCACGTATTCGCCTTTTGAAATTACGATTTTTATACCCAACATATTCCAAGTCCTGAATGCGGCAGAGAGTCACATTTCGCACAATCTCCCCTGCAGTTTTCGAAATATCCCAATTTCGAGGCCTGAGCCTTATTTTGGAGCAAAATTCTGGCTCTCTGCACGTATTCGATGTTTGAAATTACGACTTTTTTATACCCAACATATACCAAGTACTGAAAGCCGCGCGGCGTTTGGTCACATTTGTCTCAATCCCTCCTGCAGTTTTCAAAATATCCCAAACATCCCAATTTCGAGGCCTGAGCCATATTTTGGAGCCAAATTCTGGCTCTTTGCATGTATTCGCATTTTGAAATTACAATTTTTTTACCCAACATATGCCAAGTACTGAAAGAAGCGTTTGGTCACATTTGTCCCAAACCTCCCTGCAGGTTTCAAAATATCCCAAATATCCTAAATTCGAGGCCTGAGTAATATTATAGAGCCAAATTCTGGCTCTCTGCACGTATTCGCAGTTTGAAATTACAACTTTTTATAGCCAACATATGTGAAGTACTGAAAGTGGCGTTTGGTCACTTCTGTCCCAAACCTCCCTGCAGTTTACAAAATATCCCAAACATCCCAATTTCGAGGCCTGAGCCATATTTTGGAGCCAAATTCAAGCTATATGCACGTATTCGCAGTTTGAAATTACGACTTTTTATACCCAACATATGCCAAGTACTGAAAGCGGCGTTTGGTCACATTTGTCCCAAACCCCCCTGCAGTTTTTAAAATTTCCTAAACATCCCCATTTCGAGGACCGAGCCATATTTTGGAGCCAAATTCTGGCACTATGCACGTATTCGCAGTTTGAAATTACGATTTTTATACTCAACATATGCCAAGTCCTGAAAGCGGCATTGAGTCACATTTTGCACAAACCCCCTGCAGTTTTCGATATATCCCAAATATCCCATTTTCGAGGCCTGAGCCATATTTTGGAGCCATATTCTGGCTCTCTGCACGTTTTCGCAGTTTGAAATTACGACTTTTTTATACCCAACATATGCCAAGTACCTAAAGCGGCGTTTGGTCACATTTGTCCCAAACCCCCCTGCAGTTTTCAAAATATCCCAAACATCCCAATTTCGAGTCCTGAGCCATATTTTGGAGCCAAATTCTGGCTCACTGTACGTATTCGCAGCTTGAAATTACGACTTTTTTATACCCAACATATGCCAAGTACTGAAAGTTGCGTTTGGTCGCATTTGTCTCAATCCCCCCTGCAGTTTTCAAAATATTCCAAACATCCCAATTTCGAGGCCTGAGCCATATTTTGGAGACAAATTCTGGCTCTCTTCACATATTCGCAGTTTGAAATTACGATTTTTTATACCCAACATATGCCAAGTACTGAAAGCGGCAATGAGTCACATTTTGCACAAACTCCCCTGCAGTTTTCGAAATATCCCAATTTCGAGGCTTGAACCATATTTTGGAGCCAAATTCTGGCTCTCTGCAAGTATTCGCAGTTTGAAATTACGACTTTTTTTATAACCAACATATGCCAAGTACTGAAAGCGGCGTTTGGTCACATTTGTCTCAATCCCCCTTGCAGTTTTCAAAATATCCGAAACATTCCAATTTCGAGGCCTGACCCATATTTTGGAGCCAAATTCTTGGTCTCTGCACGTATTCGCAGTTTGAAATTACGACTTTTTATACCCAACATATGCCAAGTACTTAAAGCAGCAGTGAGTCACATTTTGCACAAATTCCCCTGCAGTTTTCAAAATATCCCAAACATCCCAATTTCGAGGCCTGAGCCATATTTTGGAGCCCAATTTTGGCTCTCTGCACGTATTCGCAGTTTGATATTACGAATTTTTATACCCAACATATGCCAAGTACTGAAAGCGGCAGTGAGTCACATTTTCCATAAACTCCCCTGCAGTTTTTAAAATATCCCAAACATCCCAATTTCGTGGCCTGAGCTCTATTTTGGAGCCAAATTCTGGCTCTCTGCACGTATTCGCTGTTTGAAATTACGATTTTTTTATACCGCACATATGCAAAGTACTGAAAGCGGCGTTTGGTCACATTTGTCCCAAACCCCCCTGCAGTTTTCAAAATATCCCAAACATCCCATATTCGAGACCTGAGCCATAATTTGGAGCCAAATTCTGGCTCTCTGCACGTATTCGCAGTTTGAAATTACGACTTTTTTATACCCAACATATGCCAAGTACTGAAAGCGGCGTTTGGTCACATTTGTCTCAATCCCCCTTGCAGTTTTCAAAATATCCCAAACATCCCAATTTCGAGGCCTGAGCCATATTTTGGAGCCAAATTCTTGGTCTCTGCACGTATTCACAGTTTGAAATTACGACTTTTTATTCCCAACATATGCCAAGTACTTAAAGCAGCAGTGAGTCACATTTTGAATAAACTCCCCTGCAGTTTTTAAAATATCCCAAACATCCCAATTTCGTGGCCTGAGCTCTATTTTGCAGCCAAATTCTGGCTCTCTGCACGTATTCGCTGTTTGAAATTACGATTTTTTTATACCGCACATATGCAAAGTACTGAAAGCGGCGTTTGGTCACATTTGTCCAAAACCTCCCTGCAGTTTTCAAAATATCCCAAACATCCCAATATCGAGGCCTGAGCCATATTTTGCAGCCAAATTCAGGCTCTCTGCACGTATTCACAGTTTGAAATTACGACTTTTTATACCCAATATATGCCAAGTACTGAAAACAGCGTTTGGTCACATTTGTCCCAAACCCCCCTGCAGTTTTCAAAATATCCCAAACATCCCAATTTCGAGTCCTCAACCATATTTTGGAGCCAAATTCTGGCTTACTGTACGTATTCGCAGTTTGAAATTACGACTTTTTATACCCAATATATGCCAAGTACTGAAAGCAGCGTTTGGTCACAATTGTCCCTAACCCCCCTGCAATTTTCAAAATATCCCAAACATCGCAATTTCGAGGCCTGAGCCATATTTTGGAGCCAAATTTTGGCTCAATGCACGTATTCGCAGTTTGAAATTACGACTTTTTCATACCCAACATATGCCAAGTACTGAAAGTTGCGTTTGGTCGCATTTGTCTCAATCCCCCCTGCAGTTTTCAAAATATTCCAAACATCCCAATTTCGAGGCCTGAGCCATATTTTGGAGACAAATTCTGGCTCTCTTCACATATTCGCAGTTTGAAATTACGATTTTTTATACCCAACATATGCCAAGTACTGAAAGCGGCAATGAGTCACATTTTGCACAAACTCCCCTGCAGTTTTCGAAATATCCCAATTTCGAGGCTTGAACCATATTTTGGAGCCAAATTCTGGCTCTCTGCAAGTATTCACAGTTTGAAATTACGACTTTTTTATAACCAACATATGCCAAGTACTGAAAGCGGCGTTTGGTCACATTTGTCTCAATCCCCCTTGCAGTTTTCAAAATATCCGAAACATCCCAATTTCGAGGCCTGACCCATATTTTGGAGCCAAATTCTTGGTCTCTGCACGTATTCGCAGTTTGAAATTACGACTTTTTATACCCAACATATGCCAAGTACTTAAAGCAGCAGTGAGTCACATTTTGCACAAACTCCCTTGCAGTTTTCAAAATATCACAACTATCCCAATTTCGAGGCCTGAGCCATATTTTGGAGCCCAATTTTGGCTCTCTGCACGTATTCGCAGTTTGATATTACGACTTTTTATACCCAACATATGCCAAGTACTGAAAGCGGCAGTGAGTCACATTTTCCATAAACTCCCCTGCAGTTTTTAAAATATCCCAAACATCCCAATTTCGTGGCCTGAGCTCTATTTTGGAGCCAAATTCTGGCTCTCTGCACGTATTCGCAGTTTGAAATTACGACTTTTTTATACCATACATATGCGAAGTACTGAAAGCGGCGTTTGGTCACATTTGTCCAAAACCTCTTTGCAGTTTTCAAAATATCCCAAACATCCCAATATCGAGGCCTGAGCCATATTTTGCAGCCAAATTCAGGCTCTCTGCACGTATTCACAGTTTGAAATTACGACTTTTTATACCCAACATATGCCAAGTCCTGAAAGCGGCAGTGAGTCACATTTTGCACAAACTCCCTTGCAGTTTTTGAAATATCCCAAATATCCCAATTTCGAGGCCTGAGCCATAATTTGGAGCCAAATTCTGGCTCTCTGCACGTATTCGCAGTTTGAAATTACGACTTTTTTATACCCAACATATGCCAAGTACTGAAAGCGGCGTTTGGTCACATTTGTCTCAATCCCCCTTGCAGTTTTCAAAATATCCCAAACATCCCAATTTCGAGGCCTGAGCCATATTTTGGAGCCAAATTCTTGGTCTCTGCACGTATTCACAGTTTGAAATTACGACTTTTTATTCCCAACATATGCCAAGTACTTAAAGCAGCAGTGAGTCACATTTTGAATAAACTCCCCTGCAGTTTTTAAAATATCCCAAACATCCCAATTTCGTGGCCTGAGCTCTATTTTGCAGCCAAATTCTGGCTCTCTGCACGTATTCGCTGTTTGAAATTACGATTTTTTTATACCGCACATATGCAAAGTACTGAAAGCGGCGTTTGGTCACATTTGTCCAAAACCTCCCTGCAGTTTTCAAAATATCCCAAACATCCCAATATCGAGGCCTGAGCCATATTTTGCAGCCAAATTCAGGCTCTCTGCACGTATTCACAGTTTGAAATTACGACTTTTTATACCCAATATATGCCAAGTACTGAAAACAGCGTTTGGTCACATTTGTCCCAAACCCCCCTGCAGTTTTCAAAATATCCCAAACATCCCAATTTCGAGTCCTCAACCATATTTTGGAGCCAAATTCTGGCTTACTGTACGTATTCGCAGTTTGAAATTACGACTTTTTATACCCAATATATGCCAAGTACTGAAAGCAGCGTTTGGTCACAATTGTCCCTAACCCCCCTGCAATTTTCAAAATATCCCAAACATCGCAATTTCGAGGCCTGAGCCATATTTTGGAGCCAAATTTTGGCTCAATGCACGTATTCGCAGTTTGAAATTACGACTTTTTTATACCCAACATATGCCAAGTACTGAAAGTTGCGTTTGGTCGCATTTGTCTCAATCCCCCCTGCAGTTTTCAAAATATTCCAAACATCCCAATTTCGAGGCCTGAGCCATATTTTGGAGACAAATTCTGGCTCTCTTCACATATTCGCAGTTTGAAATTACGATTTTTTATACCCAACATATGCGAAGTACTGAAAGCGGCAATGAGTCACATTTTGCACAAACTCCCCTGCAGTTTTCGAAATATCCCAATTTCGAGGCTTGAACCATATTTTGGAGCCAAATTCTGGCTCTCTGCAAGTATTCACAGTTCGAAATTACGACTTTTTTATAACCAACATATGCCAAGTACTGAAAGCGGCGTTTGGTCACATTTGTCTCAATCCCCCTTGCAGTTTTCAAAATATCCGAAACATCCCAATTTCGAGGCCTGACCCATATTTTGGAGCCAAATTCTTGGTCTCTGCACGTATTCGCAGTTTGAAATTACGACTTTTTATACCCAACATATGCCAAGTACTTAAAGCAGCAGTGAGTCACATTTTGCACAAACTCCCTTGCAGTTTTCAAAATATCACAACTATCCCAATTTCGAGGCCTGAGCCATATTTTGGAGCCCAATTTTGGCTCTCTGCACGTATTCGCAGTTTGATATTACGACTTTTTATACCCAACATATGCCAAGTACTGAAAGCGGCAGTGAGTCACATTTTCCATAAACTCCCCTGCAGTTTTTAAAATATCCCAAACATCCCAATTTCGTGGCCTGAGCTCTATTTTGGAGCCAAATTCTGGCTCTCTGCACGTATTCGCAGTTTGAAATTACGACTTTTTTATACCATACATATGCGAAGTACTGAAAGCGGCGTTTGGTCACATTTGTCCAAAACCTCTTTGCAGTTTTCAAAATATCCCAAACATCCCAATATCGAGGCCTGAGCCATATTTTGCAGCCAAATTCAGGCTCTCTGCACGTATTCACAGTTTGAAATTACGACTTTTTATACCCAACATATGCCAAGTCCTGAAAGCGGCAGTGAGTCACATTTTGCACAAACTCCCTTGCAGTTTTTGAAATATCCCAAATATCCCAATTTCGAGGCCTGAGCCATATTTTGGAGCCAAATTCTGGCTCTCTGCACGTATTCGCAGTTTGTAATTACGACTTTTTTATACCCAACATATGCCAAGTACTGAAAGTGGCGTTTGGTCACATTTGTCCCAAACCCCCCTGCAGTTTTCAAAATATCCCAAACATCCCATATTCGAGACCTGAGCCATAATTGGGAGCCAAATTCTGGCTCTCTGCACGTATTCGCAGTTTGAAATTACGACTTTTTTATACCCAACATATGCCAAGTACTGAAAGCGGCGTTTGGTCACATTTGTCTCAATCCCCCTTGCAGTTTTCAAAATATCCCAAACATCCCAATTTCGAGGCCTGAGCCATATTTTGGAGCCAAATTCTTGGTCTCTGCACGTATTCACAGTTTGAAATTACGACTTTTTATACCCAACATATGCCAAGTACTTAAAGCAGCAGTGAGTCACATTTTGCACAAACTCCCCCTGCAGTTTTCAAAATATCACAAATATCCCAATTTCGAGGCCTGAGCCATATTTTGGAGCCCAATTCTGGCTCTCTGCATGTATTCGCAGTTTGATATTACGACTTTTTATACCCAACATATGCCAAGTACTGAAAGCGGCAGTGAGTCACATTTTGAATAAACTCCCCTGCAGTTTTTAAAATATCCCAAACATCCCAATTTCGTGGCCTGAGCTCTATTTTGGAGCCAAATTCTGGCTCTCTGCACGTATTCGCTCTTTGAAATTACGATTTTTTTATACCGCACATATGCAAAGTACTGAAAGCGGCGTTTGGTCACATTTTCCAAAACCTCCCTGCAGTTTTCAAAATATCCCAAACATCCCAATATCGAGGCCTGAGCCATATTTTGCAGCCAAATTCAGGCTCTCTGCACGTATTCACATTTTGAAATTACGACTTTTTATACCCAATATATGCCAAGTACTGAAAACAGCGTTTGGTCACATTTGTCCCAAACCCCCCTGCAGTTTTCAAAATATCCCAAACATCCCAATTTCGAGTCCTCAGCCATATTTTGGAGCCAAATTCTGGCTTACTGTACGTATTCGCAGTTTGAAATTACGACTTTTTATACCCAACATATGCCAAGTACTGAAAGCAGTGTTTGGTCACAATTGTCCCTAACCCCCCTGCAATTTTCAAAATATCCCAAACATCGCAATTTCGAGGCCTGAGTCATATTTTGGAGCCAAATCTTGGCTCAATGCACGTATTCGCAGTTTGAAATTACGACTTTTTATACCCAACATATGCCAAGTCCTGAAAGCGGCAGTGAGTCACATTTTGCACAAACTCCCTTGCAGTTTTTGAAATATCCCAAATATCCCAATTTCGAGGCCTGAGCCATATTTTGGAGCCCAATTCTGGCTCTCTGCACGTATTCGCAGTTTGATATTAAGACTTTTTATACCCAACATATGCCAAGTACTGAAAGCGGCAGTGAGTCACATTTTGCATAAACTCCCCTGCAGTTTTTAAAATATCCCAAACATCCCAATTTCGTGGCCTGAGCTCTATTTTGGAGCCAAATTCTGGCTCTCTGCACGTATTCGCAGTTTGAAATTACGACTTTTTTATACCACACATATGCGAAGTACTGAAAGCGGCGTTTGGTCACATTTGTCCAAAACCTCCCTGCAGTATTCAAAATATCCCAAACATCCCAATATCGAGGCCTGAGCCATATTTTGCAGCCAAATTCAGGCTCTCTGCACGTATTCACAGTTTGAAATTACGACTTTTTATACCCAACATATGCCAAGTCCTGAAAGCGGCAGTGAGTCACATTTTGCACAAACTCCCCTGCAGTTTTCGATATATCCCAAATATCCCATTTTCGAGGCCTGAGCCATATTTTGGAGCCATATTCTGGCTCTCTGCACGTTTTCGCAGTTTGAAATTACGACTTTTTTATACCCAACATATGCCAAGTACCTAAAGCGGCGTTTGGTCACAATTGTCCCAAACTTTCCTGCAGTTTTCAAAATATCCCAAACATCCCAATTTCGAGTCCTGAGCCATATTTTGGAGCCAAATTCTGGCTCACTGTACGTATTCGCAGTTTGAAATTACGACTTTTTATACCCAACATATGCCAAGTACTTAAAGCAGCGTTTGGTCACAATTGTCCCTAACCCCCCTGCAATTTTCAAAATATCCCAAACACCCCAATTTCGAGGCCTGAGCCATATTTTGGAGCCAAATTTTGTCTCTATTCAGGTATTCGCAGTTTGAAATTAAGACTTTTTATACCCAACATATGCCAAGTCCTGAAAGCGGCAGTGAGTCACATTTTGCACAAACTCCCTTGCAGTTTTTGAAATATCCCAAATATCCCAATTTAGAGGCCTGATCCATATTTTGGAGCCAAATTCTGGCTCTCTGCACGTATTCGCAGTTTGAAATTACGATTTTTTATACCCAACAAATGCCAAGTACTGAAAGCGGCAATGAGTCACATTTTGCACAAACTCCCCTGCAGTTTTCGAAATATCCCAATTTCGAGGCTTGAACCATATTTTGGAGCCAAATTCTGGCTCTCTGCAAGTTTTCGCTGTTTGAAATTACGACTTTTTTATAACCAACATATGCCAAGTACTGAAAGCAGCGTTTGGTCACATTTGTCTCAATCCCCCTTGCAGTTTTAAAAATATCCCAAACATCCCAATATCGAGGCCTGAGCCATATTTTGCAGCCAAATTCAGGCTCTCTGCACGTATTCACAGTTTGAAATTACGACTTTTTATACCCAACATATGCCAAGTCCTGAAAGCGGCAGTGAGTCACATTTTGCACAAAATCCCTTGCAGTTTTTGAAATATCAAAAATATCACAATTTCGAGGCCTGAGCCATATTTTGGAGCCAAATTCTGGCTCTCTGCACGTATTCGAAGTTTGATATTACGACTTTTTTATACCCAACATATGCCAAGTACTGAAACGGCGTTTGGTCACATTTGTCCCAAACCCCCCTGCAGTTTTCAAAATATCCCAAACATCCCATATTCGAGACCTGAGCCATAATTTGGAGCCAAATTCTGGCTCTCTGCAAGTATTCGCAGTTTGAAATTACGACTTTTTTATACCCACCATATGCCAAGTACTGAAAGCGGCGTTTGGTCACATTTGTCTCAATCCCCCTTGCAGTTTTCAAAATATCCCAAACATCTCAATTTCGAGGCCTGAGCCATATTTTGGAGCCAAATTCTTGGTCTCTGCACGTATTCGCAGTTTGAAATTACGACTTTTTATACCCAACATATGCCAAGTACTTAAAGCAGCAGTGAGTCACATTTTGCACAAACTCCCCTGCAGTTTTCAAAATATCCCAAACATCCCAATTTCGTGGCCTGAACCCTATTTTGGAGCCAAATTCTGGCTCTCTGCACGTATTCGCAGTTTGAAATTACGACTTTTTTATACCACACATATGCGAAGTACTGAAGGCGGCGTTTGGTCACATTTGTCCAAAACCTCCCTGCAGTTTTCAAAATATCCCAACTATCCCAATATCGAGTCCTCAGCCATATTTTGGAGCCAAATTCAGGCTCACTGTACGTATTCGCAGTTTGAAATTACGACTTTTTATACCCAACATATGCCAAGTACTGAAAGCAGCGTTTGGTCACAATTGTCCCTAACACCCCTGCAATTTTCAAAATATCCTAAACATCGCAATTTCGACGCCTGAGCCATATTTTGGAGCCAAATTTTGGCTCAATGCACGTATTCGCAGTTTGAAATTAAGACTTTTTATACCCAACATATGCCAAGTCCTGAAAGCGGCAGTGAGTCACATTTTGCACAAACTCCTTTGCAGTTTTTGAAATATCCCAAATATCCCAATTTCGAGGCCTGAGCCATATTTTGGAGCCAAATTCTTGGTCTCTGCACGTATTCGCAGTTTGAAATTACGACTTTTTATACCCAACATAGGCCAAGTACTTAAAGCAGCAGTGAGTCACATTTTGCACAAACTCCCCTGCAGTTTTCAAAATATCACAAATATCCCAATTTCGAGGTTCTGAGCCATATTTTGGAGCCCAATTCTGGCTCTCTGCACGTATTCGCAGTTTGATATTACGACTTTTTATACCCAACATATGCCAAGTACTGAAAGCGGCAGTGAGTTACATTTTGCATAAACTCCCCTGCAGTTTTTAAAATATCCCAAACATCCCAATTTCGTGGCCTGAGCTGTATTTTGGAGCCAAATTCTGGCTCTCTGCACGTATTCGCAGTTTGAAATTACGACTTTTTTATACCACACATATGCGAAGTACTGAAAGCGGCGTTTGGTCACATTTGTCCAAAACCTCCCTGCAGTTTTCAAAATATCCCAAACATTCCAATATCGAGGCCTGAGCCATATTTTGCAGCCAAATTCAGGCTCTCTGCACGTATTCACAGTTTGAAATTACGACTTTTTATACCCAACATATGCCAAGTCCTGAAAGCGGCAGTGAGTCACATTTTGCACAAACTCCCTTGCAGTTTTTGAAATATCCCAAATATCCCAATTTCGAGGCCTGAGCCATATTTTGGAGCCAAATTCTGGCTCTCTGAACGTATTCGCAGTTTGAAATTACGATTTTTTTTATACCCAACATATGCCAAGTACTGAAAGTGGCGTTTGTTCACATTTGTCTCAATCCCCCCTGCAGTTTTCAAAATATTCCAAACATCCCAATTTCGAGGCCTGAGCCATATTTTGGAGACAAATTCTGGCTCTCTTCACATATTCGCAGTTTGAAATTACGATTTTTTATACCCAACATATGCCAGGTACTGAATACGGCAGTGAGTCACATTTTGCACAAACTCCCCTGCAGTTTTCGAAATATCCCAATTTCGAGACTTGAACCATATTTTGGAGCCAAATTCTGGCTCTCTGCAAGTTTTCGCAGTTTGAAATTACGACTTTTTTATAACCAACATATGCCAAGTACTGAAAGCGGAGTTTGGTCACATTTGTCTCAATCCCCCTTGCAGTTTTCAAAATATCCCAAACATCCTAATTTCGAGGCCTGAGCCATATTTTGGAGCCAAATTCTTGATCTCTGCACGTATTCGCAGTTTGAAATTACGACTTTTTATACCCAACATATGCCAAGTACTTAAAGCAGCAGTGAGTCACATTTTGCACAAACTCCCCTGCAGTTTTCAAAATATCACAAATATCCCAATTTCGAGGCCTGAGCCATATTTTGGAGCCAAATTCTCGATCCCTGCACGTATTCGCAGTTTGAAATTATGACTTTATATACCCATGATATGCCAAGTACTGAAAGCGGCGTTTGGTCACATTTGTCCCAAACCTCCATGCAGTTTTCAAAATATCCCAAATATTCTAATTTCGAGGCCTGAGCCATATTTTAGAGGCAAATTCTGGCTCTCTGCACGTATTCGCAGATTGAAATTACGACTTTTTATACCAAACATATGCGAAGTACTGAAAGCGGCGTTTGGTCACATTTGTCCCAAATCTCGCTGCAGTTTACAAAATATCCCAAACATCGCAATTTCGAGGCCTGAGCCATAATTTGGAGCCAAGTTCAAGCTCTTTGCACGTATTCGCAGTTTGAAATTACGATTTTTACACCCAACATATTCCAAGTCCTGAATGCGGCAGTGAGTCACATTTCGCACAATCTCCCCTGCAGTTTTCGAAATATCCCAATTTCGAGGCCTGAGCCTTATTTTGAAGCAAAATTCTGGCTCTCTGCACGTATTCGATGTTTGAAATTACGACTTTTTTATACCCAACATATGCCAAGTACTGAAGGCGCCGTTTGGTCACATTTGCCTCAATCCCTCCTGCAGTTTTCAAAATATCCCAAACATCCCAATTTCGAGGCCTGAACCATATTTTGGAGCCAAATTCTGGCTCTCTGCATGTATTCGCATTTTGAAATTACAACTTTTTATACCCAACATATGCCAAGTACTGAAAGCAGCGTTTGGTCACATTTGTCCCAAACCTCCCTGCAGGTTTCAAAATATCCCAAATATCCTAATTTCGAGGCCTGAGTAATATTATAGAACCAAATTCTGGCTCTCTGCACGTATTCGCAGTTTGAAATTACAACTTTTTATACCCAACATATGCGAAGTACTGAAAGCGGCGTTTGGTCACTTCTGTCCCAAACCTCCCTGCAGTTTACAAAATATCCCAAACATTCCAATTTCGAGGCCTGAGCCATATTTTGGAGCCAAATTCAAGCTATTTGCACGTATTTGCAGTTTGAAATTACGACTTTTTATACCCAAAATATGCCAAGTACTGAAAGCAGCGTTTGGTCACATTTGTCCCAAACCCCCCTGCAGTTTTCAAAATTTACTAAACATCCCCATTTCGAAGACTGAGCCATATTTTGGAGCCAAATTCTGGCACTATGCACGTATTCGCAGTTTGAAATTACGACTTTTTTATACCCAACATATTCCAAGTACTGAAAGCGGCGTTTGATCACATTTGTCTCAATCCCCCCTTCACTTTTCAAAGTATCCCAAACATCCCAATTTCGAGGCCTGAGCCATATTTTGGAGCCAGATTCTGGCTCTCTGCATATATTCGCAGTCTGAAATTACGACTTTTTTATACCCAACATATGCCAATTACTGAAAGCGGCGTTTGGTCACAATTGTCTCAATCCCTCCTGCAGTTTTCAAAGTATCCCAAACATCCCAATTTCGAGGCCTTAGCCATATTTTGGAGCCAAATTCAGGCTCTCTGCACGTATTCGCAGTTTGAAATTACGATTTTTTTTATACCCAACATAGGCCAACTACTGAAAGCGGCGTTTGGTCACATTTGTCTCAATCCCACCTGCAGTTTTCAAGGTATCCCAAACATCCCAATTTCGAGGCAAAAGCCATATTTTGGAGCCAAATTCTGGCTCTATGCTCGTATTCGCAGTTTGAAATTACGACTTTTTTTTACCCAACATATGCCAAGTACTGAAAGCGGCGTTTGGTCACATTTGTCCCAAAACCCCTCCCCCTGCAGTTTTCGAAATATCCCTAATATCCCAATTTCGAGGCCTGAGCCATATTTTGGAGCCAAATTCTGGCTCTCTGCATGTATTCGCAGTTTGAAATTACGACTTTTTTATACCCAACATATGCCAAGTACTGAAAGCGGCGTTTGGTCACATTTGTCCCAAACCCCCCTGCAGTTTTCAAACTATCCCAAATATCCCAATTTCGAGGCCTGAGCCTAATTTTGGCTCTATGCACGTATTCGCGGTTTGAAATTACGAGATTTTATACCCAACATATGCCAAGTACTGAAAACGGCGTTTGGTCACATTTGTCTCAATCCCTCCTGCAGTTTTCAAAATATCCCAAACATCCCAATTTCGAGGCCTGAGCCATATTTTGGAGTCAAATTCTGGGTTTCTGCACGTATTCGCAGTTTGAAATTGCGACTTTTTTATACCCAACATATGAGAAGTACTGAAAGCGGCGTTTGGTCACATTTGTCTCAATCCCCCTATTGCAGTTTTCAAAGTATTCCAAACATCCCAATTTCGAGGCCTGAGCCATATTTTGGAGCCAAATTCTGGCTCTCTGCACGTATTCGCAGTTTGAAATTACGACTTTTTTATACCCAACATATGCGAAGTACTGAAAGCTGCGTTTGGTCACATTTATCCCAAACCCCCCTGCAGTTTTCAAAATATCCCAAACATCCCAATTTCGAGGCCTGTGCCATATTTTGGAGCCAAATTCAAGCTCTCTGCACGTATTCGCTGTTTGAAATTACGACTTTTTATACCCACCATATGCAAAGTTCTGAAAGCGGTGTTTGGTTATATTTGTCCTAAACCCCCATGCAGTTTTTAAAATATCCCAAACATCCCAATTAGGAGGACTGAGCAATATTTGGGAGCCAAATTCTGGCTCTCTGCACGTATTCGCAGTTTGATATAACGACTTTTTATACCCAACATATGCCAAGTACTGAAAGCTCCAGTGAGTCACATTTTGCAAAAACTCCCCTGCAGTTTGTAAAATATCCCAAACATCCCAATTTTGAGGCCTGAGCCATATTTTGGAGCCAAATTCTGGCTCTCTGAACGTATTCGCAGTTTGAAATTACGATATTTTATACCCAA
Source organism: Procambarus clarkii (assembly GCF_040958095.1). Taxonomy (NCBI): domain Eukaryota; kingdom Metazoa; phylum Arthropoda; class Malacostraca; order Decapoda; family Cambaridae; genus Procambarus; species Procambarus clarkii. The sequence goes on from NC_091202.1 coordinate 1,142,931, forward strand.
CATATGCCAAGTCCTGAAAGCGGCAGTGAGTCATATTTCGCACAAACTCCCCTGCAATTTTCGAAATATCCCAAATATCCCAATTTTGAAGCCTGAGCCATATTTTGGAGCCAAATTCTGGCTCTCTGCACGTATTCGCAGTTTGAAATTACGCCTCTTTTATACCCAACATATGCGAAGTACTGAAGCTGCAGTGAGTCACATTTTGCACAAACTCCCCTGCAGTTTTCAAAATATCCTAAACATCCCAATTTCGAGGCCTGAGCCATATTTTGGAGCCAAATTCTGGCTCTCTGCACGTATTCGCAGTTTGAAATGACGACTTTTTTATACGCAACATATGCCAAGTCCTGAAAGCGGCGTTTGGTCACATTTGTCCCAAACCCCCCTGCAGTTTTCAAAATATCCCAAACATCCAAATTTCGAGGTTTGAGCTTGTTTTTGGAGCCAAATTCTGGCTCTCTGCATGTATTCGCAGTTTGAAATTACGACTTTTTTATACCCAACATATGCCAAGTACTGAAAGCGGCGTTTGGTCACAATTGTATCAATCCCCCCTTCAGTTTTCAAAATATCCCAAATATCCCAATTTCGAGGCCTGAGCCATGTTTTGGAGCCAAATTCTGGCTCTCTTCAAGTATTTGCACTTTGATAATACGAATTTTTATACCCAACATATGCCAAGTACTGAAAGCGGCAGTGAGTCACATTTTGCACAAACTCCCCTGCAGTTTTCAAAATATCCCAAACATCCCAATTTCGAGGCCTGAGCCATATTTTGGAGCCAAATTTTCGCTCTCTGCACGTATTCGCAGATTGAAATTACGAATTTTTTATACCCAACATATGCCAAGTACTGAAAGCGGCGTTTGGTCACATTTGTTCCAAACCCCCCTGCTGTTTACCAAATATCCCAAATATCCAAATTTCGAGGTTTGAGCTTGATTTTGGAGCCAAATTCTGGCTCTCTGCATGTATTCGCAGTTTGAAATTACGACTTTTTTATACCCAACATATTCCAAGTACTGAAAGCGGCATTTGGTCACATTTGTCCCAAACCCCCCTGCAGTTTTTAAAATATCCCAAACATCCGAATTTCGAGGCCTGAGCCATATTTTGGAGCCAAATTCTGGCTCTCTGCACGTATTCGCAGTTTGAAATTACGACTATTTTATACCCAACATATGCCAAGTACTGAAAGCGGCGTTTGGTCACATTTGTCCCAAACCCCCCATCCAGTTTTCCAAATATCCAAAAGATCCCAATTTCGAGGCCTGAGTCATATTTTGAGCAAAATTCTGGCTCTATGCACGTATTCGCGGTTTGAAATTACGAGATTTTATACCCAACATTTGCCAAGTCCTGAAAGCGGCAGTGAGTCACATTTCGCACAAACTCCCCTTCAGTTTTCGAAATATCCCAAATATTCCATTTTCGAGGCCTGAGCTATATTTTGGAGCCAAATTCTGACTCTATGCACGTATTCGCGATTTTAAATTACGACTTTTTATACCAAACATATGCCAAGTCCTGAAAGCGGCAGTGAGTCACATTTCGCACAAACTCCCCTGCAGTTTTCGAAATATCCCAATTTTGAGGCCTGAGCCACATTTTGGAGCCAAATTCTGGCTCTCTGCACGTATTCGCAGTTTGAAATTACGACTTATATATACCCAACATATGCCAAGTACTGAAAGCGGCGTTTGGTCACATTTATCCCAAACCCCCCTGCAGTTTTCAAAATATCCCAAACATCCCAATTTCGAGGCCTGTGCCATATTTTGGAGCCAAATTCAAGCTCTCTGCACGTATTCGCTGTTTGAAATTACGACTTTTTATACCCACCATATGCAAAGTTCTGAAAGCGGTGTTTGGTCATATTTGTTCCAAACCCCCGTGCAGTTTTCAAAATATCCCAAACATCCCAATTAGGAGGACTGAGCAATTTTTGGGAGCCAAATTCTGGCTCTCTGCACGTATTCGCAGTTTGATATAACGACTTTTTATACCCAACATATGCCAAGTACTGAAAGCTGCAGTGAGTCACATTTTGCAAAAACTCCCCTGCAGTTTGTAAAATATCCCAAACATCCCAATTTCGAGGCCTGAGCCATATTTTGGAGCCAAATTCTGGCTCTCTGAACGTATTCGCAGTTTGAAATTACGATATTTTATACCCAACATATGCCAAGTCCTGAAAGCGGCAGTGAGTCATATTTCGCACAAACTCCCCTGCAATTTTCGAAATATCCCAAATATCCTAATTTCGAGGCCTGAGTAATATTATAGAGCCAAATTCTGGCTCTCTGCACGTATTCGCAGTTTGAAATTTCAACTTTTTATACCCAACATATGTGAAGTACTGAAAGCGGCGTTTGGTCACATTTGTCCCAAACCCCCCTGCAGTTTTCAAAATTTCCTAAACATCCCCATTTCGAGGACTGAGCCATATTTTGGAGAAAAATTCTGGCACTATGCACGTATTCGCAGTTTGAAATTACGATTTTTATACTCAACATATGCCAAGTCCTGAAAGTGGCAGTGAGTCACATTTTGCACAAACTCCCCTGCAGTTTTCGATATATCCCAAATATCCCATTTTCGAGGCATGAGCCATATTTTGGAGCCAAATTCTGGCTCTCTGCACGTTTTCGCAGTTTGAAATTACGACTTTTTTATACCCAACATATGCCAAGTTCTGAAAGCGGCGTTTGGTCACATTTGTCCCAAACCCCCCCCCCTGCAGTTTTCAAAATATCCCTAATATCCCAATTTCGAGGCCTGAGCCATATTTTGGAGCCAAATTCTGGCTCTCTGCATGTATTCGCAGTTTGAAATTACGACTTTTTTATACCCAACATATGCCAAGTACTGAAAGCGGCGTTTGGTCACATTTGTCCCAAACCCCCCCCCTGCAGTTTTCAAAATATCCCAAATATCCCAATTTCGAGGCCTGAGCCAAATTCTGGCTCTTTGCACGTATTCGCGGTTTGAAATTACGAGATTATATACCCAACATATGCCAAGTACTGAAAGCGGCGTTTGGTCACATTTGTCTCAATCCCTCCTTCAGTTTTCAAAATATCCCAAACATCCCAATTTCGAGGCCTGAGCCATATTTTAGAATCAAATTCTGGGTTTCTGCACGTATTCGCAGTTTGAAATTGCGACTTTTTTATACCCAACATATGAGAAGTACTGAAAGAGGCGTTTGGTCACATTTGTCTCAATCCCCCTTCTGCAGTTTTCAAAGTATTCCAAACATCCCAATTTTGAGGCCTGAGCCCTATTTTGGAGCCAAATTCTGGCTCTCTGCACGTATACGCAATTTGAAATTACGACTTTTTTATACCCAACATATGCGAAGTACTGAAAGCGGCGTTTGGTCACATTTATCCCAAACCCCCCTGCAGTTTTCAAAATATCCCAAACATCCCAATTTCGAAGCCTGTGCCATATTTTGGAGCCAAATTCAAGCTCTCTGCACGTATTCGCTGTTTGAAATTACGACTTTTTATACCCACCATATGCAAAGTTCTGAAAGCGGTGTTTGGTCATATTTCTTGAGGTTATCTTGAGATGATTTCGGGGCTTTAGTGTCCCCGCGGCCCGGTCCTCGACCAGGCCTCCACCCCCAGGAAGCAGCCCGTGACAGCTGACTAACCCCCAGGTACCTATTTACTGCTAGGTAACAGGGGCATTCAGGGTGAAAGAAACTTTGCCCATTTGTTTCTGCCTCGTGAGGGAATCGAACCCGCGCCACAGAATTACGAGTCCTGCGCGCTATCCACCAGGCTACGAGGCCCCGTATTTGTCCCAAACCCCCGTGCAGTTTTCAAAATATCCCAAACATCCCAATTAGGAGGACTGAGCAATATTTGGGAGCCAAATTCTGGCTCTCTGCACGTATTCGCAGTTTGATATAACGACTTTTTATACCCAACATATGCCAAGTACTGAAAGCTGCAGTGAGTCACATTTTGCAAAAACTCCCCTGCAGTTTGTAAAATATCCCAAACATCCCAATTTCGAGGCCTGGGCCATATTTTGGAGCCAAATTCTGGCTCTCTGAACGAATTTGCAGTTTGAAATTACGATATTTTATACCCAACATATTCCAAGTCCTGAAAGCGGCAGTGAGTCATATTTCGCACAAACTCCCCTGCAATTTTCGAAATATCCCAAATATCCAAATTTTGAAGCCTGAGCCATATTTTGGAGCCAAATTCTGGCTCTCTGCACGTATTCGCAGTTTGAAATTACGACTTTTTTATACCTAACATATGCCAAGTACTGAAATCGGCGTTTGGTCCAATTTGTCCCAAACCCTCCTGCAGTTTTCAAAATATCCCAAACAACCCAATTTCGAGGCCTGAGCCATATTTTGGAGCAAAAGTCAGGCTCTCTGCACGTATTCGCAGTTTGAAATTACGACTTTTTTATACCCAACAAATGCCAAGTACTGAAAGCGGCGTTTGGTCACATTTGTCCCAAACCCCCCTGCAGTTTTCAAAATATCCCAAACATCCCAATTTCGAGGCGTGAGCCATATTTTGGAGCCAAATTTTGGCTCTCTGCACGTATTCGCAGTTTGAAATTACGACTCTTTTATACACAACATATGCGAAGTACTGAAAGCGGCAGTGAGTCACATTTTGCACAAACTCCCCTGCAGTTTTCAAAATATCCCAAACATCCCAATTTCGTGGCCTGAGCCATATTTTGGAGCCAAATTCTGGCTCTCTGCACGTATTCACAGTTTGAAATTAGGAATTTTTTATACCCAACATATGCCAAGTACTGAAAGCGGCGTTTGGTCACATTTGTTCCAAACCCCCCCTGCAGTTTACAAAATATCCCAAACATCCAAATTTCGAGGTTTGAGCTTGATTTTGGAGCCAAATTCTGGCTCTCTGCATGTATTCGCAGTTTGAAATTACGACTTTTTTATACCCAACATATTCCAAGTACTGAAAGCGGCATTTGGTCACATTTGTCCCAAACACCCCTGCAGTTTTTAAAATATCCCAAACATCCGAATTTCGAGGCCTGAGCCATATTTTGGAGCCAAATTCTGGCTCTCTGCACGTATTCGCAGTTTGAAATTACGACTTTTTTATACCCAATATATGCCAAGTACTGAAAGCGGCGTTTGATCACATTTGTCCCAAACCCCACTGCAGTTTTCAAAATTTCCCAAACATCCCAATTCGAGGCGTGAGCTATATTTTTGAGCCAAATTCTGGCTCTATGCACGTATTCGCGGTTTGAAATTATGATTTTTTTACCCAACATATGCCAAGTCCTGAAAGCGGTAGTGAGTCACATTTCGCACAAACTCCCGTACAGTTTTCGAAATATCCCAAATATCCCAATTTTGAGGCCTGAGCGATGTTTTGGAGTAAAATTCTGGCTCTTTGCACGTATTCGCAGTTTGAAATTAAGACTTTTTTATACCCAACATATGCCAAGTACTGAAAGCGGCGTTTGGTCACATTTGTCCCAAACCCCCCTGCAGTTTTCAAAATATCCCAAACATCCCAATTAGGAGGACTGAGCAATTTTTGGGAGCCAAATTCTGGCTCTCTGCACGTATTTGCAGTTTGATATAACGACTTTTTATACCCAACATATGCCAAGTACTGAAAGCTGCAGTGAGTCACATTTTGCAAAAACTCCCCTGCAGTTTGTAAAATATCCCAAACACCCTAATTTCGAGGCCTGAGCCATATTTTGGAGCCAAATTCTGGCTCTCTGAACGTATTCGCAGTTTGAAATTACGATATTTTATACCCAACATATGCCAAGTCCTGAAAGCGGCAGTGAGTCATATTTCGCACAAACTCCCCTGCAATTTTCGAAATATCCCAAATATCCCAATTTTGAAGCCTGAGCCATATTTTGGAGCCAAATTCTGGCTCTCTGCAAGTATTCGCAGTTTGAAATTACGACTTTTTTATACCCAACGTATGCCAAGTACTGAAAGCGGCGTTTTGTCCAATTTGTCCCAAACCCTCCTGCAGTTTTCAAAATATCCCAAACATCCCAATTTCGAGGCCTGAGCCATATTTTGGAGCAAAAGTCAGGCTCTCTGCACGTATTCGCAGTTTGAAATTACGACTTTTTTATACCCAACAAATGCCAAGTACTGAAAGCGGCGTTTGGTCACATTTGTCCCAAACACCCCAGCAGTTTTCAAAATATCCCAAACATCCCAATTTCGAGGCGTGAGCCATATTTTGGAGCCAAATTCTGGCTCTTTGCACGTATTCGCGGTTTGAAATTACGAGATTTTATACCCAACATATGCCAAGTACTGAAAGCGGCGTTTGGTCACATTTGTCTCAATCCCTCCTTCAGTTTTCAAAATATCCCAAACATCCCAATTTCGAGGCCTGAGCCATATTTTAGAATCAAATTCTGGGTTTCTGCACGTATTCGCAGTTTGAAATTGCGACTTTTTTATACCCAACATATGAGAAGTACTGAAAGAGGCGTTTGGTCACATTTGTCTCAATCCCCCTTCTGCAGTTTTCAAAGTATTCCAAACATCCCAATTTTGAGGCCTGAGCCCTATTTTGGAGCCAAATTCTGGCTCTCTGCACGTATACGCAATTTGAAATTACGACTTTTTTATACCCAACATATGCGAAGTACTGAAAGCGGCGTTTGGTCACATTTATCCCAAACCCCCCTGCAGTTTTCAAAATATCCCAAACATCCCAATTTCGAGGCCTGTGCCATATTTTGGAGCCAAATTCAAGCTCTCTGCACGTATTCGCTGTTTGAAATTACGACTTTTTATACCCACCATATGCAAAGTTCTGAAAGCGGTGTTTGGTCATATTTCTTGAGGTTATCTTGAGATGATTTCGGGGCTTTAGTGTCCCCGCGGCCCGGTCCTCGACCAGGCCTCCACCCCCAGGAAGCAGCCCGTGACAGCTGACTAACCCCCAGGTACCTATTTACTGCTAGGTAACAGGGGCATTCAGGGTGAAAGAAACTTTGCCCATTTGTTTCTGCCTCGTGAGGGAATCGAACCCGCGCCACAGAATTACGAGTCCTGCGCGCTATCCACCAGGCTACGAGGCCCCGTATTTGTCCCAAACCCCCGTGCAGTTTTCAAAATATCCCAAACATCCCAATTAGGAGGACTGAGCAATATTTGGGAGCCAAATTCTGGCTCTCTGCACGTATTCGCAGTTTGATATAACGACTTTTTATACCCAACATATGCCAAGTACTGAAAGCTGCAGTGAGTCACATTTTGCAAAAACTCCCCTGCAGTTTGTAAAATATCCCAAACATCCCAATTTCGAGGCCTGGGCCATATTTTGGAGCCAAATTCTGGCTCTCTGAACGAATTTGCAGTTTGAAATTACGATATTTTATACCCAACATATTCCAAGTCCTGAAAGCGGCAGTGAGTCATATTTCGCACAAACTCCCCTGCAATTTTCGAAATATCCCAAATATCCAAATTTTGAAGCCTGAGCCATATTTTGGAGCCAAATTCTGGCTCTCTGCACGTATTCGCAGTTTGAAATTACGACTTTTTTATACCTAACATATGCCAAGTACTGAAATCGGCGTTTGGTCCAATTTGTCCCAAACCCTCCTGCAGTTTTCAAAATATCCCAAACAACCCAATTTCGAGGCCTGAGCCATATTTTGGAGCAAAAGTCAGGCTCTCTGCACGTATTCGCAGTTTGAAATTACGACTTTTTTATACCCAACAAATGCCAAGTACTGAAAGCGGCGTTTGGTCACATTTGTCCCAAACCCCCCTGCAGTTTTCAAAATATCCCAAACATCCCAATTTCGAGGCGTGAGCCATATTTTGGAGCCAAATTTTGGCTCTCTGCACGTATTCGCAGTTTGAAATTACGACTCTTTTATACACAATATATGCGAAGTACTGAAAGCGGCAGTGAGTCACATTTTGCACAAACTCCCCTGCAGTTTTCAAAATATCCCAAACATCCCAATTTCGAGGCCTGAGCCATATTTTGGAGCCAAATTCTGGCTCTCTGCACGTATTCGCAGTTTGAAATTAGGAATTTTTTATACCCAACATATGCCAAGTACTGAAAGCGGCGTTTGGTCACATTTGTTCCAAACCCCCCCTGCAGTTTACAAAATATCCCAAACATCCAAATTTCGAGGTTTGAGCTTGATTTTGGAGCCAAATTCTGGCTCTCTGCATGTATTCGCAGTTTGAAATTACGACTTTTTTATACCCAACATATTCCAAGTACTGAAAGCGGCATTTGGTCACATTTGTCCCAAACACCCCTGCAGTTTTTAAAATATCCCAAACATCCGAATTTCGAGGCCTGAGCCATATTTTGGAGCCAAATTCTGGCTCTCTGCACGTATTCGCAGTTTGAAATTACGACTTTTTTATACCCAATATATGCCAAGTACTGAAAGCGGCGTTTGATCACATTTGTCCCAAACCCCACTGCAGTTTTCAAAATTTCCCAAACATCCCAATTCGAGGCGTGAGCTATATTTTTGAGCCAAATTCTGGCTCTATGCACGTATTCGCGGTTTGAAATTATGATTTTTTTACCCAACATATGCCAAGTCCTGAAAGCGGTAGTGAGTCACATTTCGCACAAACTCCCGTACAGTTTTCGAAATATTCCAAATATCCCAATTTTGAGGCCTGAGCGATGTTTTGGAGTAAAATTCTGGCTCTTTGCACGTATTCGCAGTTTGAAATTAAGACTTTTTTATACCCAACATATGCCAAGTACTGAAAGCGGCGTTTGGTCACATTTGTCCCAAACCCCCCTGCAGTTTTCAAAATATCCCAAACATCCCAATTAGGAGGACTGAGCAATTTTTGGGAGCCAAATTCTGGCTCTCTGCACGTATTTGCAGTTTGATATAACGACTTTTTATACCCAACATATGCCAAGTACTGAAAGCTGCAGTGAGTCACATTTTGCAAAAACTCCCCTGCAGTTTGTAAAATATCCCAAACACCCTAATTTCGAGGCCTGAGCCATATTTTGGAGCCAAATTCTGGCTCTCTGAACGTATTCGCAGTTTGAAATTACGATATTTTATACCCAACATATGCCAAGTCCTGAAAGCGGCAGTGAGTCATATTTCGCACAAACTCCCCTGCAATTTTCGAAATATCCCAAATATCCCAATTTTGAAGCCTGAGCCATATTTTGGAGCCAAATTCTGGCTCTCTGCAAGTATTCGCAGTTTGAAATTACGACTTTTTTATACCCAACGTATGCCAAGTACTGAAAGCGGCGTTTTGTCCAATTTGTCCCAAACCCTCCTGCAGTTTTCAAAATATCCCAAACATCCCAATTTCGAGGCCTGAGCCATATTTTGGAGCAAAAGTCAGGCTCTCTGCACGTATTCGCAGTTTGAAATTACGACTTTTTTATACCCAACAAATGCCAAGTACTGAAAGCGGCGTTTGGTCACATTTGTCCCAAACACCCCAGCAGTTTTCAAAATATCCCAAACATCCCAATTTCGAGGCGTGAGCCATATTTTGGAGCCAAATTCTGGCTCTCTGCACGTATTCGCAGTTTGAAATTACGACTCTTTTATACCCAACATATGCGAAGTACTGAAAGCTGCAGTGAGTCACATTTTGAACAAACTCCCCTGCAGTTTTCAAAATATTCCAAACATCCCAATTTCGAGGTGTAAGCTATATTTTTGAGCCAAATTCTGGCTCTATGCACGTATTCGCGGTTTGAAATTATGACTTTTTATACCCAACATATGCCAAGTCCTGAAAGCGGCAGTGAGTCACATTTCGCACAAACTCCCCTACAGTTTTCGAAATATCCCAAATATCCCAATTTTGAGGCCTGAGCGATATTTTGGAGTAAAATTCTAGCTCTTTGCACGTATTCGCAGTTTGAAATTAAGACTTTTTTATACCCAACATATGCCAAGTACTGAAAGCGGCGTTTGGTCACATTTGTCCCAAACCCCCCTGCAGTTTTCAAAATATCCCAAACATCCCAATTTCGAGGCGTGAGCCATATTTTGGAGCCAAATTCTGGCTCTCTGCACGTATTCGCAGTTTGAAATTACGACTCTTTTATACCCAACATATGCAAAGTACTGAAAGCTGCAGTGAGTCACATTTTGCACAAACTCCCCTGCAGTTTTCAAAATATCCCAAACATCCCAATTTCGAGGCCTGAGCCATATTTTGGAGCCAAATTCTGGCTCTCTGCACGTATTCGCAGTTTGATATTACGACTTTTTTATACCCAATATATGCCAAGTACTGAAAGCGGCGTTTGGTCACAATTGTATCAATCCCCCCTGCAGTTTTCAAAATATCCCAAATATCCCAATTTCGAGGCCTGAGCCATGTTTTGGAGCCAAATTCTGGCTCTCTGCAAGTATTCGCACTTTGATATTACGAATTTTTATACCCAACATATGCCAAGCACTGAAAGCGGCAGTGAGTCACATTTTGCACAAACTCCCCTGCAGTTTTCAAAATATCCCAAACATCCCAATTTCGAGGCCTTAGCCATGTTTTGGAGCCAAATTTTCGCTCTCTGCACGTATTCGCAGATTGAAATTACGATTTTTTTATACCTAATATATGCCAAGTACTGGAAGTGGCGTTTGGTCACATTTGTCCCAAACCACCCCCCCCCCTGCAGTTTTCAAAATATCCCAAACATCCCAATTTCGAGGCCTGAGCTATATTTTGCAGCCAAATTCTGGCGCTATGCACGTATTCGCGGTTTGAAATTACGGCTTTTTATACCCAATATATGCCAAGTCCTGAAAGCGGCAGTGAGTCACAATTCACACAAACTCCCCTGCAGTTTTCGAAATATCCCAAATATCCCAATTTTGAGGCCTGAGCCACATTTTGGAGCCAAATTCTGGCTCTCTGCACGTATTCGCAGTTTGAAATTACGACTTTTATATACCCAACATATGCCAAGTACTGAAAGCGGCGTTTGGTCACATTTGTTCCAAACCCCCCTGCAGTTTACAAAATATCCCAAACATCCAATTTTCGAGGTTTGAGCTTGATTTTGGAGCCAAATTCTGGCTCTCTGCATGTATTCGCAGTTTGAAATTACGACTTTTTTATACCCAACATATGCCAAGTACTGAAAGCGGCATTTGGTCACATTTGTCCCAAACCCCCCTGCAGTTTTTAAAATATCCCAAACATCCGAAATTCGAGGCCTGAGCCATATTTTGGAGCCAAATTCTGGCTCTCTGCACGTATTCGCATTTTGAAATTACGACTGTTTTATACCCAACATATGCCAAGTACTGAAAGCGGCGTTTGGTCACATTTGTCCCATACCCCCCATGCAGTTTTCCAAATATCCAAAACATCCCAATTTCGAGGCCTGAGTCATATTTTGAGCAAAATTCTGGCTCTATGCACGTATTCGCGGTTTGAAATTACGAGATTTTATACCCAACATATGCCAAGTCCTGAAAGCGGCAGTGAGTCACATTTCGCCAAACTCCCCTGCAGTTTTCGAAATATCCCAAATATTCCATTTTCGAGGCCTGAGCTATATTTTGGAGCCAAATTCTGGCTCTATGCACGTATTCGCGGTTTTAAATTACGACTTTTTATACCCAACATGTGCCAAGTCCTGAAAGCGGCAGTGAGTCACATTTCGCACAAACTCCCCTGCAGTTTTCGAAATATCCCAAATATCCCAATTTTGAGGCCTGAGCCACATTTTGGAGCCAAATTCTGGCTCTCTGCACGTATTCGCAGTTTGAAATTACGACTTTTATATACCCAACATATGCCAAGTACTGAAAGCGGCGTTTGGTCACATTTGTTCCAAACCCCCCTGCAGTTTACAAAATATCCCAAACATCCAAATTTCGAGGATTGAGCTTGATTTTGGAGCCAAATTCTGGCTCTCTGCATGTATTCGCAGTTTGAAATTACGACTTTTTTATACCCAACATATGCCAAGTACTGAAAGCGGTGTTTGGTCACAATTGTATCAATTCCCCCTACAGTTTTCAAAATATCCTTATATCCCAATTTCGAGGCCTGAGCCATGTTTTGGAGCCAAATTCTGGCTCTCTGCACATATTCGCAGTTTGAAATTACGACTTTTATATACTTAACATATGCCAAGTTCTGAAAGCGGCGTTTGGTCACATTTGTCCCAAACCCCCCTGCAGTTTTCAAAATATCCCAAACATCCCAATTTCGAGGCCTGAGCCATATTTTGGAGCCAAATTCTGGCTCTCTGCACGTATTCGCAGTTTGAAATTACGACTATTTTATACCCAACATATGCCAAGTACTGAAAGGGGCGTTTGGTCACATTTGTCCCAAACCCCCCTGCAGTTTTCAAAATATCCACAACATCCCAATTTTGAGGCCTGAGCTATATTTTGGAGCCAAATTCTGGCTCTATGATCGTATTCGCGGTTTGAAATTACGACTTTTTATACCCAACATATGCCAAGTCCTGAAAGCGGCAGTGAGTCACATTTCCCACAAACTCCCCTACAGTTTTCGAAATATCCCAAATATCCCAATTTTGAGGCCTGAGCGATGTTTTGGAGCCAAATTCTGGCTTTCTTCACGTATTCGCAGTTTGAAATGACGACTTTTTTATACGCAACATATGCCAAGTCCTGAAAGCGGCGTTTGGTCGCATTTGTCACAAACCCCCCTGCAGTTTTCAAAATATCCCAAACATCCAAATTTCGAGGTTTGAGCTTGTTTTTGGAGCCAAATTCTGGCTCTCTGCATGTATTCGCAGTTTGAAATTACGACTTTTTTATACCCAACATATGCCAAGTACTGAAAGCGGCGTTTGGTCACAATTGCATCAATCCCCCCTGCAGTTTTCAAAATATCCCAAATATCCCAATTTCGAGGCCTGAGCCATGTTTTGGAGCCAAATTCTGGCTCTCTGCAAGTATTCGCACTTTGATATTACGAATTTTTATACCCAACATATGCCAAGTTCTGAAAGCGGCAGTGAGTCACATTTTGCACAAACTCCCCTGCAGTTTTCAAAATATCCCAAACATCCCAATTTCGAGGCCTGAGCCATATTTTGGAGCCAAATTTTCGCTCACTGCACGTATTCGCAGATTGAAATTACGAATTTTTTATACCTAATGTATGCCAAGTACTGAAAGCGGCGTTTGGTCACATTTGTCCCAAAGTCCCCCCCCCCCTGCAGTTTTCAAAATATCCCAAACATCCCAATTTCGAGGCCTGAGCTATATTTTGCAGCCAAATTCTGGCTATATGCACGTATTTGCGGTTTGAAATTACGGCTTTTTATACCCAACATATGCCAAGTCCTGAAAGCGGCAGTGAGTCACATTTCGCACAAACTCCCCTGCAGTTTTCGAAATATCCCAAATATCCCAATTTTGAGGCCTGAGCCACATTTTGGAGCCAAATTCTGGTTCTCTGCACGTATTCGCAGTTTGAAATTACGACTTTTATATACCCAACATATGCCAAGTACTGAAAGCGGCATTTGGTCACATTTGTCCCAAACCCCCCTGCAGTTTTCGAAATATCCCAAATATCCCAATTTTGAGGCCTGAGCCACATTTTGGAGCCAAATTCTGGCTCTCTGCACGTATTCGCAGTTTGAAATTACGACTATTTTATACCCAACATATGCCAAGTACTGAAAGCGGCGTTTGGTCACATTTGTCCCAAACCCCCCATGCAGTTTTCCAAATATCCAAAACATCCCAATTTCGAGGCCTGAGTCATATTTTGAGCAAAATTCTGGCTCTATGCACGTATTCGCGGTTTGAAATTACGAGATTTTATACCCAACATATGCCAAGTCCTGAAAGCGGCAGTGAGTCACATTTCGCACAAACTCCCCTGCAGTTTTCGAAATATCCCAAATATCCCAATTTTGAGGCCTGAGCGATATTTTGGAGTAAAATTCTGGCTCTTTGCACGTATTCGCAGTTTGAAATTAAGACTTTTTTATACCCAACATATGCCAAGTACTGAAAGCGGCGTTTGGTCACATTTGTCCCAAACCCCCCTGCAGTTTTCAAAATATCCCAAACATCCCATTTTTGAGGCCTGAGCTATATTTTGGAGCCAAATTCTGGCTCTCTGAACGTATTCGCAGTTTGAAATGACGATATTTTATACCCAACATATGCCAAGTCCTGAAAGCGGCAGTGAGTCATATTTTGCACAAACTCCCCTGCAATTTTCGAAATATCCCAAATATCCCAATTTTGAAGCCTGAGCCATATTTTGGAGCCAAATTCTTGCTCTCTGCACGTATTCGCAGTTTGAAATTACGACATTTTTATACCCAACAAATGCCAAGTACTGAAAGCGGTGTTTGGTCACATTTGTCCCAAACCCCCCTGCAGTTTTCAAAATATCCCAAACATCCCAATTTCGAGGCGTGAGCCATATTTTGGAGCCAAATTCTGGATCTCTGCACGTATTCGCAGTTTGAAATTACGACTCTTTTATACCCAACATATGCAAAGTACTGAAAGCTGCAGTGAGTCACATTTTGCACAAACTCCCCTACAGTTTTCGAAATATCCCAACTATCCCAATTTTGAGGCCTGAGCGATATTTTGGAGTAAAATTCTGGTTCTTTGCACGTATTCGCAGTTTGAAATTAAGATTTTTTATACCCAACATATGCCAAGTACTGAAAGCGGCGTTTGGTCACATTTGTCCCAAACCCCCCCTGCAGTTTTCAAAATATCCCAAACATCCCAATTTCGAGGCCTGAGCCATATTTTGGAGCCAAATTCTGGCTCTCTGCACGTATTCGCAGTTTGAAATTACGACTATTTTATACCCAACATATGCCAAGTACTGAAAGGGGCGTTTGGTCACATTTGTCCCAAACCCCCCTGCAGTTTTCAAAATATCCACAACATCCCAATTTTGAGGCCTGAGCTATATTTTGGAGCCAAATTCTGGCTCTATGATCGTATTCGCGGTTTGAAATTACGACTTTTTATACCCAACATATGCCAAGTCCTGAAAGCGGCAGTGAGTCACATTTCCCACAAACTCCCCTACAGTTTTCGAAATATCCCAAATATCCCAATTTTGAGGCCTGAGCGATGTTTTGGAGCCAAATTCTGGCTCTCTTCACGTATTCGCAGTTTGAAATGACGACTTTTTTATACGCAACATATGCCAAGTCCTGAAAGCGGCGTTTGGTCACATTTGTCACAAACCCCCCTGCAGTTTTCAAAATATCCCAAACATCCAAATTTCGAGGTTTGAGCTTGTTTTTGGAGCCAAATTCTGGCTCTCTGCATGTATTCGCAGTTTGAAATTACGACTTTTTTATACCCAACATATGCCAAGTACTGAAAGCGGCGTTTGGTCACAATTGCATCAATCCCCCCTGCAGTTTTCAAAATATCCCAAATATCCCAATTTCGAGGCCTGAGCCATGTTTTGGAGCCAAATTCTGGCTCTCTGCAAGTATTCGCACTTTGATATTACGAATTTTTATACCCAACATATGCCAAGTTCTGAAAGCGGCAGTGAGTCACATTTTGCACAAACTCCCCTGCAGTTTTCAAAATATCCCAAACATCCCAATTTCGAGGCCTGAGCCATATTTTGGAGCCAAATTTTCGCTCACTGTACGTATTCGCAGATTGAAATTACGAATTTTTTATACCTAATGTATGCCAAGTACTGAAAGCGGCGTTTGGTCACATTTGTCCCAAAGTCCCCCCCCCCCTGCAGTTTTCGAAATATCCCAAACATCCCAATTTCGAGGCCTGAGCTATATTTTGCAGCCAAATTCTGGCTCTATGCACGTATTTGCGGTTTGAAATTACGGCTTTTTATACCCAACATATGCCAAGTCCTGAAAGCGGCAGTGAGTCACATTTCGCACAAACTCCCCTGCAGTTTTCGAAATATCCCAAATATCCCAATTTTGAGGCCTGAGCCACATTTTGGAGCCAAATTCTGGTTCTCTGCACGTATTCGCAGTTTGAAATTACGACTTTTACGAAATGCCAAGTACTGAAAGCGGCATTTGGTCACATTTGTCCCAAACCCCCCTGCAGTTTTCGAAATATCCCAAATATCCCAATTTTGAGGCCTGAGCCACATTTTGGAGCCAAATTCTGGCTCTCTGCACGTATTCGCAGTTTGAAATTACGACTATTTTATACCCAACATATGCCAAGTACTGAAAGCGGCGTTTGGTCACATTTGTCCCAAACCCCCCATGCAGTTTTCCAAATATCCAAAACATCCCAATTTCGAGGCCTGAGTCATATTTTGAGCAAAATTCTGGCTCTATGCACGTATTCGCGGTTTGAAATTACGAGATTTTATACCCAACATATGCCAAGTCCTGAAAGCGGCAGTGAGTCACATTTCGCACAAACTCCCCTGCAGTTTTCGAAATATCCCAAATATCCCAATTTTGAGGCCTGAGCGATATTTTGGAGTAAAATTCTGGCTCTTTGCACGTATTCGCAGTTTGAAATTAAGACTTTTTTATACCCAACATATGCCAAGTACTGAAAGCGGCGTTTGGTCACATTTGTCCCAAACCCCCCTGCAGTTTTCAAAATATCCCAAACATCCCATTTTTGAGGCCTGAGCTATATTTTGGAGCCAAATTCTGGCTCTCTGAACGTATTCGCAGTTTGAAATGACGATATTTTATACCCAACATATGCCAAGTCCTGAAAGCGGCAGTGAGTCATATTTTGCACAAACTCCCCTGCAATTTTCGAAATATCCCAAATATCCCAATTTTGAAGCCTGAGCCATATTTTGGAGCCAAATTCTGGCTCTCTGCACGTATTCGCAGTTTGAAATTACGACATTTTTATACCCAACAAATGCCAAGTACTGAAAGCGGTGTTTGGTCACATTGTCCCAAACCCCCCTGCAGTTTTCAAAATATCCCAAACATCCCAATTTCGAGGCGTGAGCCATATTTTGGAGCCAAATTCTGGATCTCTGCACGTATTCGCAGTTTGAAATTACGACTCTTTTATACCCAACATATGCAAAGTACTGAAAGCTGCAGTGAGTCACATTTTGCACAAACTCCCCTACAGTTTTCGAAATATCCCAACTATCCCAATTTTGAGGCCTGAGCGATATTTTGGAGTAAAATTCTGGTTCTTTGCACGTATTCGCAGTTTGAAATTAAGATTTTTTATACCCAACATATGCCAAGTACTGAAAGCGGCGTTTGGTCACATTTGTCCCAAACCCCCCTGCAGTTTTCAAAATATCCCAAACATCCCATTTTTGAGGCCTGAGCTATATTTTGGAGCCAAATTCTGGCTCTCTGAACGTATTCGCAGTTTGAAATGACGATATTTTATACCCAACATATGCCAAGTCCTGAAAGCGGCAGTGAGTCATATTTTGCACAAACTCCCCTGCAATTTTCGAAATATCCCAAATATCCCAATTTTGAAGCCTGAGCCATATTTTGGAGCCAAATTCTTGCTCTCTGCACGTATTCGCAGTTTGAAATTACGACATTTTTATACCCAACAAATGCCAAGTACTGAAAGCGGTGTTTGGTCACATTTGTCCCAAACCCCCCTGCAGTTTTCAAAATATCCCAAACATCCCAATTTCGAGGCGTGAGCCATATTTTGGAGCCAAATTCTGGATCTCTGCACGTATTCGCAGTTTGAAATTACGACTCTTTTATACCCAACATATGCAAAGTACTGAAAGCTGCAGTGAGTCACATTTTGCACAAACTCCCCTACAGTTTTCGAAATATCCCAACTATCCCAATTTTGAGGCCTGAGCGATATTTTGGAGTAAAATTCTGGTTCTTTGCACGTATTCGCAGTTTGAAATTAAGATTTTTTATACCCAACATATGCCAAGTACTGAAAGCGGCGTTTGGTCACATTTGTCCCAAACCCCCCCTGCAGTTTTCAAAATATCCCAAACATCCCAATTTCGAGGCCTGAGCCATATTTTGGAGCCAAATTCTGGCTCTCTGCACGTATTCGCAGTTTGAAATTACGACTATTTTATACCCAACATATGCCAAGTACTGAAAGGGGCGTTTGGTCACATTTGTCCCAAACCCCCCTGCAGTTTTCAAAATATCCACAACATCCCAATTTTGAGGCCTGAGCTATATTTTGGAGCCAAATTCTGGCTCTATGATCGTATTCGCGGTTTGAAATTACGACTTTTTATACCCAACATATGCCAAGTCCTGAAAGCGGCAGTGAGTCACATTTCCCACAAACTCCCCTACAGTTTTCGAAATATCCCAAATATCCCAATTTTGAGGCCTGAGCGATGTTTTGGAGCCAAATTCTGGCTCTCTTCACGTATTCGCAGTTTGAAATGACGACTTTTTTATACGCAACATATGCCAAGTCCTGAAAGCGGCGTTTGGTCACATTTGTCACAAACCCCCCTGCAGTTTTCAAAATATCCCAAACATCCAAATTTCGAGGTTTGAGCTTGTTTTTGGAGCCAAATTCTGGCTCTCTGCATGTATTCGCAGTTTGAAATTACGACTTTTTTATACCCAACATATGCCAAGTACTGAAAGCGGCGT
Organism: Procambarus clarkii; assembly: GCF_040958095.1. Classification (NCBI taxonomy): domain Eukaryota; kingdom Metazoa; phylum Arthropoda; class Malacostraca; order Decapoda; family Cambaridae; genus Procambarus; species Procambarus clarkii. The sequence continues at coordinate 1,161,497 of NC_091202.1, forward strand.
TTGGTCACAATTGCATCAATCCCCCCTGCAGTTTTCAAAATATCCCAAATATCCCAATTTCGAGGCCTGAGCCATGTTTTGGAGCCAAATTCTGGCTCTCTGCAAGTATTCGCACTTTGATATTACGAATTTTTATACCCAACATATGCCAAGTTCTGAAAGCGGCAGTGAGTCACATTTTGCACAAACTCCCCTGCAGTTTTCAAAATATCCCAAACATCCCAATTTCGAGGCCTGAGCCATATTTTGGAGCCAAATTTTCGCTCACTGCACGTATTCGCAGATTGAAATTACGAATTTTTTATACCTAATGTATGCCAAGTACTGAAAGCGGCGTTTGGTCACATTTGTCCCAAAGTCCCCCCCCCCCTGCAGTTTTCAAAATATCCCAAACATCCCAATTTCGAGGCCTGAGCTATATTTTGCAGCCAAATTCTGGCTCTATGCACGTATTTGCGGTTTGAAATTACGGCTTTTTATACCCAACATATGCCAAGTCCTGAAAGCGGCAGTGAGTCACATTTCGCACAAACTCCCCTGCAGTTTTCGAAATATCCCAAATATCCCAATTTTGAGGCCTGAGCCACATTTTGGAGCCAAATTCTGGTTCTCTGCACGTATTCGCAGTTTGAAATTACGACTTTTACGAAATGCCAAGTACTGAAAGCGGCATTTGGTCACATTTGTCCCAAACCCCCCTGCAGTTTTCGAAATATCCCAAATATCCCAATTTTGAGGCCTGAGCCACATTTTGGAGCCAAATTCTGGCTCTCTGCACGTATTCGCAGTTTGAAATTACGACTATTTTATACCCAACATATGCCAAGTACTGAAAGCGGCGTTTGGTCACATTTGTCCCAAACCCCCCATGCAGTTTTCCAAATATCCAAAACATCCCAATTTCGAGGCCTGAGTCATATTTTGAGCAAAATTCTGGCTCTATGCACGTATTCGCGGTTTGAAATTACGAGATTTTATACCCAACATATGCCAAGTCCTGAAAGCGGCAGTGAGTCACATTTCGCACAAACTCCCCTGCAGTTTTCGAAATATCCCAAATATCCCAATTTTGAGGCCTGAGCGATATTTTGGAGTAAAATTCTGGCTCTTTGCACGTATTCGCAGTTTGAAATTAAGACTTTTTTATACCCAACATATGCCAAGTACTGAAAGCGGCGTTTGGTCACATTTGTCCCAAACCCCCCTGCAGTTTTCAAAATATCCCAAACATCCCATTTTTGAGGCCTGAGCTATATTTTGGAGCCAAATTCTGGCTCTCTGAACGTATTCGCAGTTTGAAATGACGATATTTTATACCCAACATATGCCAAGTCCTGAAAGCGGCAGTGAGTCATATTTTGCACAAACTCCCCTGCAATTTTCGAAATATCCCAAATATCCCAATTTTGAAGCCTGAGCCATATTTTGGAGCCAAATTCTGGCTCTCTGCACGTATTCGCAGTTTGAAATTACGACATTTTTATACCCAACAAATGCCAAGTACTGAAAGCGGTGTTTGGTCACATTGTCCCAAACCCCCCTGCAGTTTTCAAAATATCCCAAACATCCCAATTTCGAGGCGTGAGCCATATTTTGGAGCCAAATTCTGGATCTCTGCACGTATTCGCAGTTTGAAATTACGACTCTTTTATACCCAACATATGCAAAGTACTGAAAGCTGCAGTGAGTCACATTTTGCACAAACTCCCCTACAGTTTTCGAAATATCCCAACTATCCCAATTTTGAGGCCTGAGCGATATTTTGGAGTAAAATTCTGGTTCTTTGCACGTATTCGCAGTTTGAAATTAAGATTTTTTATACCCAACATATGCCAAGTACTGAAAGCGGCGTTTGGTCACATTTGTCCCAAACCCCCCTGCAGTTTTCAAAATATCCCAAACATCCCAATTTCGAGGCCTGAGCTATATTTTGGAGCCAAATTCTGGCTCTATGCACGTATTCGCGGTTTGAAATTACGACTTTTTATACCCCACATATGCCAAGTCCTGAAAGCGGCAATGAGTCACATTTCGCACAAACTCCCCTACAGTTTTCGAAATATCCCAAATATCCCAATTTTGAGGCCTGAGCGATATTTTGGAGCCAAATTCTGGCTCTCTTCATGTATTCGCAGTTTGAAATGACGACTTTGTATACCCCACATATGCCAAGTCCTGAAAGCGGCAATGAGTCACATTTCGCACAAACTCCCCTACAGTTTTCGAAATATCCCAAATATCCCAATTTTGAGGCCTGAGCGATATTTTGGAGCCAAATTCTGGCTCTCTGCATGTATTCGCAGTTTGAAATGACGACTTTTTATACGCAACATATGCCAAGTCCTGAAAGCGGCGTTTGGTCACATTTGTCCCAAACCCCCCTGCAGTTTTCAAAATATCCCAAACATCCAAATTTCGATGTTTGAGCTTGTTTTTGGAGCCAAATTCTGGTTCTCTGCATGTATTCGCAGTTTGAAATTACTGCGAATCATGTGGCAGGATTTGATGGAAAAACTGTGCCCAAAACTTACCACAAGTTTGTGCGAACAAACCACAAATTCTGGCTCTATGCACGTATTCGCGGTTTGAAATTATGACTTTTTATACCCAACATATGCCAAGTCCTGAAAGCGGCAGTGAGTCAAATTTCGCACAAACTCCCCTACAGTTTTCGAAATATCCCAAATATCCCAATTTTGAGGCCTGAGCGATATTTTGGAGTAAAATTCTGGCTCTTTGCACGTATTCGCAGTTTGAAATTAAGACTTTTTCATACCCAACATATGCCAAGTACTGAAAGCGGCGTTTGGTCACATTTGTCCCAAACCCCCCTGCAGTTTTCAAAATATCCCAAACATCCCAATTTCGAGGCCTGAGCTATATTTTGGAGCCAAATTCTGGCTCTCTGAACGTATTCGCAGTTTGAAATGACGATATTTTATACCCAACATATGCCAAGTCCTGAAAGCGGCAGTGAGTCATATTTCGCACAAACTCCCCTGCAATTTTCGAAATATCCCAAATATCCCAATTTTGAAGCCTGAGCCATATTTTGGAGCCAAATTCTGGCTCTCTGCACGTATTCGCAGTTTGAAATTACGACTTTTTTATACCCAACATATGCCAAGTACGGAAAGCGGCGTTTGGTCCAATTTGTCCCAAACCCTCCTGCAGTTTTCAAAATATCCCAAACATCCCAATTTCGAGGCCTGAGCCATATTTTGGAGCAAAAGTCAGGCTTTCTGCACGTATTTGCAGTTTGAAATTACGACTTTTTTATACCCAACAAATGCCAATTACTGAAAGCGGCGTTTGGTCACATTTGTCCCAAACCCCCCTGCAGTTTTAAAAATATCCCAAACATCCCAATTTCGAGGCGTGAGCCATATTTAGGAGCCAAATTCTGGCTCTCTGCACGTATTCGCAGTTTGAAATTACGACTCTTTTATACCCAACATATGCAAAGTACTGAAAGCTGCAGTGAGTCACATTTTGCACAAACTCCCCTACAGTTTTCGAAATATCCCAACTATCCCAATTTTGAGGCCTGAGCGATATTTTGGAGTAAAATTCTGGTTCTTTGCACGTATTCGCAGTTTGAAATTAAGATTTTTTATACCCAACATATGCCAAGTACTGAAAGCGGCGTTTGGTCACATTTGTCCCAAACCCCCCTGCAGTTTTCAAAAAATCCCAATCATCCCAATTTCGAGGCCTGAGCTATATTTTGGAGCCAAATTCTGGCTCTATGCACGTATTCGCGGTTTGAAATTACGACTTTTTATACCCAACATATGCCAAGTACTGAAAGCGGCAGTGAGTCACATTTCGCACAAACTCCCCTACAGTTTTCGAAATATCCCAAATATCCCAATTTTGAGGCCTGAGCGATATTTTGGAGCCAAATTCTGGCTCTCTGCATGTATTCGCAGTTTGAAATGACGACTTTTTATACGCAACATATGCCAAGTCCTGAAAGCGGCGTTTGGTCACATTTGTCCCAAACCCCCCTGCAGTTTTCAAAATATCCCAAACATCCAAATTTCGATGTTTGAGCTTGTTTTTGGAGCCAAATTCTGGTTCTCTGCATGTATTCGCAGTTTGAAATTACTGCGAATCATGTGGCAGGATTTGATGGAAAAACTGTGCCCAAAACTTACCACAAGTTTGTGCGAACAAACCACAAATTCTGGCTCTATGCACGTATTCGCGGTTTGAAATTATGACTTTTTATACCCAACATATGCCAAGTCCTGAAAGCGGCAGTGAGTCACATTTCGCACAAACTCCCCTACAGTTTTCGAAATATCCCAAATATCCCAATTTTGAGGCCTGAGCGATATTTTGGAGTAAAAATTCTGGCTCTTTGCACGTATTCGCAGTTTGAAATTAAGACTTTTTCATACCCAACATATGCCAAGTACTGAAAGCGGCGTTTGGTCACATTTGTCCCAAACCCCCCTGCAGTTTTCAAAATATCCCAAACATCCCAATTTCGAGGCCTGAGCTATATTTTGGAGCCAAATTCTGGCTCTCTGAACGTATTCGCAGTTTGAAATGACGATATTTTATACCCAACATATGCCAAGTCCTGAAAGCGGCAGTGAGTCATATTTCGCACAAACTCCCCTGCAATTTTCGAAATATCCCAAATATCCCAATTTTGAAGCCTGAGCCATATTTTGGAGCCAAATTCTTGCTCTCTGCACGTATTCGCAGTTTGAAATTACGACATTTTTATACCCAACAAATGCCAAGTACTGAAAGCGGTGTTTGGTCACATTTGTCCCAAACCCCCCTGCAGTTTTCAAAATATCCCAAACATCCCAATTTCGAGGCGTGAGCCATATTTTGGAGCCAAATTCTGGATCTCTGCACGTATTCGCAGTTTGAAATTACGACTCTTTTATACCCAACATATGCAAAGTACTGAAAGCTGCAGTGAGTCACATTTTGCACAAACTCCCCTACAGTTTTCGAAATATCCCAACTATCCCAATTTTGAGGCCTGAGCGATATTTTGGAGTAAAATTCTGGTTCTTTGCACGTATTCGCAGTTTGAAATTAAGATTTTTTATACCCAACATATGCCAAGTACTGAAAGCGGCGTTTGGTCACATTTGTCCCAAACCCCCCTGCAGTTTTCAAAATATCCCAAACATCCCAATTTCGAGGCCTGAGCCATATTTTGGAGCCAAATTCTGGCTCTCTGCACGTATTCGCAGTTTGAAATTACGACTATTTTATACCCAACATATGCCAAGTACTGAAAGGGGCGTTTGGTCACATTTGTCCCAAACCCCCCTGCAGTTTTCAAAATATCCACAACATCCCAATTTTGAGGCCTGAGCTATATTTTGGAGCCAAATTCTGGCTCTATGATCGTATTCGCGGTTTGAAATTACGACTTTTTATACCCAACATATGCCAAGTCCTGAAAGCGGCAGTGAGTCACATTTCCCACAAACTCCCCTACAGTTTTCGAAATATCCCAAATATCCCAATTTTGAGGCCTGAGCGATGTTTTGGAGCCAAATTCTGGCTCTCTTCACGTATTCGCAGTTTGAAATGACGACTTTTTTATACGCAACATATGCCAAGTCCTGAAAGCGGCGTTTGGTCACATTTGTCACAAACCCCCCTGCAGTTTTCAAAATATCCCAAACATCCAAATTTCGAGGTTTGAGCTTGTTTTTGGAGCCAAATTCTGGCTCTCTGCATGTATTCGCAGTTTGAAATTACGACTTTTTTATACCCAACATATGCCAAGTACTGAAAGCGGCGTTTGGTCACAATTGCATCAATCCCCCCTGCAGTTTTCAAAATATCCCAAATATCCCAATTTCGAGGCCTGAGCCATGTTTTGGAGCCAAATTCTGGCTCTCTGCAAGTATTCGCACTTTGATATTACGAATTTTTATACCCAACATATGCCAAGTTCTGAAAGCGGCAGTGAGTCACATTTTGCACAAACTCCCCTGCAGTTTTCAAAATATCCCAAACATCCCAATTTCGAGGCCTGAGCCATATTTTGGAGCCAAATTTTCGCTCACTGCACGTATTCGCAGATTGAAATTACGAATTTTTTATACCTAATGTATGCCAAGTACTGAAAGCGGCGTTTGGTCACATTTGTCCCAAAGTCCCCCCCCCCCTGCAGTTTTCAAAATATCCCAAACATCCCAATTTCGAGGCCTGAGCTATATTTTGCAGCCAAATTCTGGCTCTATGCACGTATTTGCGGTTTGAAATTACGGCTTTTTATACCCAACATATGCCAAGTCCTGAAAGCGGCAGTGAGTCACATTTCGCACAAACTCCCCTGCAGTTTTCGAAATATCCCAAATATCCCAATTTTGAGGCCTGAGCCACATTTTGGAGCCAAATTCTGGTTCTCTGCACGTATTCGCAGTTTGAAATTACGACTTTTATATACCCAACATATGCCAAGTACTGAAAGCGGCATTTGGTCACATTTGTCCCAAACCCCCCTGCAGTTTTCGAAATATCCCAAATATCCCAATTTTGAGGCCTGAGCCACATTTTGGAGCCAAATTCTGGCTCTCTGCACGTATTCGCAGTTTGAAATTACGACTATTTTATACCCAACATATGCCAAGTACTGAAAGCGGCGTTTGGTCACATTTGTCCCAAACCCCCCATGCAGTTTTCCAAATATCCAAAACATCCCAATTTCGAGGCCTGAGTCATATTTTGAGCAAAATTCTGGCTCTATGCACGTATTCGCGGTTTGAAATTACGAGATTTTATACCCAACATATGCCAAGTCCTGAAAGCGGCAGTGAGTCACATTTCGCACAAACTCCCCTGCAGTTTTCGAAATATCCCAAATATCCCAATTTTGAGGCCTGAGCGATATTTTGGAGTAAAATTCTGGCTCTTTGCACGTATTCGCAGTTTGAAATTAAGACTTTTTTATACCCAACATATGCCAAGTACTGAAAGCGGCGTTTGGTCACATTTGTCCCAAACCCCCCTGCAGTTTTCAAAATATCCCAAACATCCCATTTTTGAGGCCTGAGCTATATTTTGGAGCCAAATTCTGGCTCTCTGAACGTATTCGCAGTTTGAAATGACGATATTTTATACCCAACATATGCCAAGTCCTGAAAGCGGCAGTGAGTCATATTTTGCACAAACTCCCCTGCAATTTTCGAAATATCCCAAATATCCCAATTTTGAAGCCTGAGCCATATTTTGGAGCCAAATTCTGGCTCTCTGCACGTATTCGCAGTTTGAAATTACGACATTTTTATACCCAACAAATGCCAAGTACTGAAAGCGGTGTTTGGTCACATTTGTCCCAAACCCCCCTGCAGTTTTCAAAATATCCCAAACATCCCAATTTCGAGGCGTGAGCCATATTTTGGAGCCAAATTCTGGATCTCTGCACGTATTCGCAGTTTGAAATTACGACTCTTTTATACCCAACATATGCAAAGTACTGAAAGCTGCAGTGAGTCACATTTTGCACACACTCCCCTACAGTTTTCGAAATATCCCAACTATCCCAATTTTGAGGCCTGAGCGATATTTTGGAGTAAAATTCTGGTTCTTTGCACGTATTCGCAGTTTGAAATTAAGATTTTTTATACCCAACATATGCCAAGTACTGAAAGCAGCGTTTGGTCACATTTGTCCCAAACCCCCCTGCAGTTTTCAAAATATCCCAATCATCCCAATTTCGAGGCCTGAGCTATATTTTGGAGCCAAATTCTGGCTCTATGCACGTATTCGCGGTTTGAAATTACGACTTTTTATACCCAACATATGCCAAGTCCTGAAAGCGGCAGTGAGTCACATTTCGCACAAACTCCCCTACAGTTTTCGAAATATCCCAAATATCCCAATTTTGAGGCCTGAGCGATATTTTGGAGCCAAATTCTGGCTCTCTGCATGTATTCGCAGTTTGAAATGACGACTTTTTATACGCAACATATGCCAAGTCCTGAAAGCGGCGTTTGGTCACATTTGTCCCAAACCCCCCTGCAGTTTTCAAAATATCCCAAACATCCAAATTTCGATGTTTGAGCTTGTTTTTGGAGCCAAATTCTGGTTCTCTGCATGTATTCGCAGTTTGAAATTACTGCGAATCATGTGGCAGGATTTGATGGAAAAACTGTGCCCAAAACTTACCACAAGTTTGTGCGAACAAACCACAAATTCTGGCTCTATGCACGTATTCGCGGTTTGAAATTATGACTTTTTATACCCAACATATGCCAAGTCCTGAAAGCGGCAGTGAGTCACATTTCGCACAAACTCCCCTACAGTTTTCGAAATATCCCAAATATCCCAATTTTGAGGCCTGAGCGATATTTTGGAGTAAAATTCTGGCTCTTTGCACGTATTCGCAGTTTGAAATTAGGACTTTTTCATACCCAACATATGCCAAGTACTGAAAGCGGCGTTTGGTCACATTTGTCCCAAACCCCCCTGCAGTTTTCAAAATATCCCAAACATCCCAATTTCGAGGCCTGAGCTATATTTTGGAGCCAAATTCTGGCTCTCTGAACGTATTCGCAGTTTGAAATGACGATATTTTATACCCAACATATGCCAAGTCCTGAAAGCGGCAGTGAGTCATATTTCGCACAAACTCCCCTGCAATTTTCGAAATATCCCAAATATCCCAATTTTGAAGCCTGAGCCATATTTTGGAGCCAAATTCTGGCTCTCTGCACGTATTCGCAGTTTGAAATTACGACTTTTTTATACCCAACATATGCCAAGTACGGAAAGCGGCGTTTGGTCCAATTTGTCCCAAACCCTTCTGCAGTTTTCAATATATCCCAAACATCCCAATTTCGAGGCCTGAGCCATATTTTGGAGCAAAAGTCAGGCTTTCTGCACGTATTTGCAGTTTGAAATTACGACTTTTTTATACCCAACAAATGCCAATTACTGAAAGCGGCGTTTGGTCACATTTGTCCCAAACCCCCCTGCAGTTTTAAAAATATCCCAAACATCCCAATTTCGAGGCGTGAGCCATATTTAGGAGCCAAATTCTGGCTCTCTGCACGTATTCGCAGTTTGAAATTACGACTCTTTTATACCCAACATATGCAAAGTACTGAAAGCTGCAGTGAGTCACATTTTGCACAAACTCCCCTACATTTTTCGAAATATCCCAACTATCCCAATTTTGAGGCCTGAGCGATATTTTGGAGTAAAATTCTGGTTCTTTGCATGTATTCGCAGTTTGAAATTAAGATTTTTTATACCCAACATATGCCAAGTACTGAAAGCAGCGTTTGATCACATTTGTCCCAAACCCCCCTGCAGTTTTCAAAATATCCCAAACATCCCAATTTCGAGGCCTGAGCTATATTTTGGAGCCAAATTCTGGCTCTCTGCACGTATTCGCAGTTTGAAATGACGACTTTTTATACGCAACATATGCCAAGTCCTGAAAGCGGCGTTTGGTCACATTTGTCCCAAACCCCCCTGCAGTTTTCAAAATATCCCAAACATCCAAATTTCGATGTTTGAGCTTGTTTTTGGAGCCAAATTCTGGCTCTCTGCATGTATTCGCAGTTTGAAATTACGACTTTTTTATACCCAACATATGCAAAGTACTGAAAGCGGCGTTTGGTCACAATTGTATCAATCCCACCTGCAGTTTTTAAAATATCCCAAATATCCCAATTTCGAGGCCTGAGCCATGTTTTGGAGCCAAATTCTGGCTCTCTGCAAGTATTCGCACTTTGATATTACGAATTTTTATACCCAACATATGCCAAGTACTGAAAGCGGCAGTGAGTCACATTTCGCACAAACTCCCCTGCAGTTTTCGAAATATCCCAAATATTCCATTTTCGAGGCCTGAGCTATATTTTGGAGCCAAATTCTGGCTCTATGCACATATTCGCGGTTTTAAATTACGACTTTTTATACCCAACATATGCCAAGTCCTGAAAGCGGCAGTGAGTCACATTACACACAAACCCCTGCAGTTTTCGAAATATCCCAAACATCCCAATTTTGAGGCCTGAGCCACATTTTGGAGCCAAATTCTGGCTCTCTGCACGTATTCGCAGTTTGAAATTACGACTTTTATATACCCAACATGTGCCAAGTACTGAAAGCGGCGTTTGGTCACATTTGTTCCAAACCCCCTGCAGTTCCCAAAATATCGCAAACATCCAAATTTCGAGGGTTGAGCTTTATTTTGGAGCCAAATTCTGGCTCTCTGCATGTATTCGCAGTTTGAAATTACGACTTTTTTATACCCAACATATGCCAAGTACTGAAAGCGGTGTTTGGTCACAATTGTATCAATCCTCCCTACAGTTTTCAAAATATCCCAAATATCCCAATTTCGAGGCCTGAGCCATGTTTTGGAGCCAAATTCTGGCTCTCTGCAAGTATTCGCACTTTGATATTACGAATTTTTATACCCAACATATGCCAAGTACTGAAAGCGGCAGTGAGTCACATTTTGCACAAACTCCCCTGCAGTTTTCAAAATATCCCAAACATCCCAATTTCGAGGCCTGAGCCATATTTTGAAGCCAAATTTTCACTCTCTGCACGTATTCGCAGATTGAAATTACGATTTTATTATACCCAATATATGCCTAGTACTGAAAGCGGCGTTTGGTCACATTTGTCCCAAACCCCCCCCCCCCTGCAGTTTTCAAAATATCCCAAACATCCCAATTTCGAGGCCTGAGCCACATTTTGGAGCCAAATTCTGGCTCTCTGCACGTATTCGCAGTTTGAAATTACGACTATTTTATACCCAACATATGCCAAGTACTGAAAGCGGCGTTTGGTCACATTTGTCCCAAACCCCCCATGCAGTTTTCCAAATATCCAAAACATCCCAATTTCGAGGCCTGAGTCATATTTTGAGCAAAATTCTGGCTCTATGCACGTATTCGCGGTTTGAAATTACGAGATTTTATACCCAACATATGCCAAGTCCTGAAAGCGGCAGTGAGTCACATTTCGCACAAACTCCCCTGCAGTTTTCGAAATATCCCAAATATCCCAATTTTGAGGCCTGAGCGATATTTTGGAGTAAAATTCTGGCTCTTTGCACGTATTCGCAGTTTGAAATTAAGACTTTTTTATACCCAACATATGCCAAGTACTGAAAGCGGCGTTTGGTCACATTTGTCCCAAACCCCCCTGCAGTTTTCAAAATATCCCAAACATCCCATTTTTGAGGCCTGAGCTATATTTTGGAGCCAAATTCTGGCTCTCTGAACGTATTCGCAGTTTGAAATGACGATATTTTATACCCAACATATGCCAAGTCCTGAAAGCGGCAGTGAGTCATATTTTGCACAAACTCCCCTGCAATTTTCGAAATATCCCAAATATCCCAATTTTGAAGCCTGAGCCATATTTTGGAGCCAAATTCTGGCTCTCTGCACGTATTCGCAGTTTGAAATTACGACATTTTTATACCCAACAAATGCCAAGTACTGAAAGCGGTGTTTGGTCACATTTGTCCCAAACCCCCCTGCAGTTTTCAAAATATCCCAAACATCCCAATTTCGAGGCGTGAGCCATATTTTGGAGCCAAATTCTGGATCTCTGCACGTATTCGCAGTTTGAAATTACGACTCTTTTATACCCAACATTTGCAAAGTACTGAAAGCTGCAGTGAGTCACATTTTGCACACACTCCCCTACAGTTTTCGAAATATCCCAACTATCCCAATTTTGAGGCCTGAGCGATATTTTGGAGTAAAATTCTGGTTCTTTGCACGTATTCGCAGTTTGAAATTAAGATTTTTTATACCCAACATATGCCAAGTACTGAAAGCAGCGTTTGGTCACATTTGTCCCAAACCCCCCTGCAGTTTTCAAAATATCCCAATCATCCCAATTTCGAGGCCTGAGCTATATTTTGGAGCCAAATTCTGGCTCTATGCACGTATTCGCGGTTTGAAATTACGACTTTTTATACCCAACATATGCCAAGTCCTGAAAGCGGCAGTGAGTCACATTTCGCACAAACTCCCCTACAGTTTTCGAAATATCCCAAATATCCCAATTTTGAGGCCTGAGCGATATTTTGGAGCCAAATTCTGGCTCTCTGCATGTATTCGCAGTTTGAAATGACGACTTTTTATACGCAACATATGCCAAGTCCTGAAAGCGGCGTTTGGTCACATTTGTCCCAAACCCCCCTGCAGTTTTCAAAATATCCCAAACATCCAAATTTCGATGTTTGAGCTTGTTTTTGGAGCCAAATTCTGGTTCTCTGCATGTATTCGCAGTTTGAAATTACTGCGAATCATGTGGCAGGATTTGATGGAAAAACTGTGCCCAAAACTTACCACAAGTTTGTGCGAACAAACCACAAATTCTGGCTCTATGCACGTATTCGCGGTTTGAAATTATGACTTTTTATACCCAACATATGCCAAGTCCTGAAAGCGGCAGTGAGTCACATTTCGCACAAACTCCCCTACAGTTTTCGAAATATCCCAAATATCCCAATTTTGAGGCCTGAGCGATATTTTGGAGTAAAATTCTGGCTCTTTGCACGTATTCGCAGTTTGAAATTAGGACTTTTTCATACCCAACATATGCCAAGTACTGAAAGCGGCGTTTGGTCACATTTGTCCCAAACCCCCCTGCAGTTTTCAAAATATCCCAAACATCCCAATTTCGAGGCCTGAGCTATATTTTGGAGCCAAATTCTGGCTCTCTGAACGTATTCGCAGTTTGAAATGACGATATTTTATACCCAACATATGCCAAGTCCTGAAAGCGGCAGTGAGTCATATTTCGCACAAACTCCCCTGCAATTTTCGAAATATCCCAAATATCCCAATTTTGAAGCCTGAGCCATATTTTGGAGCCAAATTCTGGCTCTCTGCACGTATTCGCAGTTTGAAATTACGACTTTTTTATACCCAACATATGCCAAGAACGGAAAGCGGCGTTTGGTCCAATTTGTCCCAAACCCTTCTGCAGTTTTCAATATATCCCAAACATCCCAATTTCGAGGCCTGAGCCATATTTTGGAGCAAAAGTCAGGCTTTCTGCACGTATTTGCAGTTTGAAATTACGACTTTTTTATACCCAACAAATGCCAATTACTGAAAGCGGCGTTTGGTCACATTTGTCCCAAACCCCCCTGCAGTTTTAAAAATATCCCAAACATCCCAATTTCGAGGCGTGAGCCATATTTAGGAGCCAAATTCTGGCTCTCTGCACGTATTCGCAGTTTGAAATTACGACTCTTTTATACCCAACATATGCAAAGTACTGAAAGCTGCAGTGAGTCACATTTTGCACAAACTCCCCTACATTTTTCGAAATATCCCAACTATCCCAATTTTGAGGCCTGAGCGATATTTTGGAGTAAAATTCTGGTTCTTTGCATGTATTCGCAGTTTGAAATTAAGATTTTTTATACCCAACATATGCCAAGTACTGAAAGCAGCGTTTGATCACATTTGTCCCAAACCCCCCTGCAGTTTTCAAAATATCCCAAACATCCCAATTTCGAGGCCTGAGCTATATTTTGGAGCCAAATTCTGGCTCTATGCACGTATTCGCGGTTTGAAATTACGACTTTTTATACCCAACATATGCCAAGTCCTGAAAGCGGCAGTGAGTCACATTTCGCACAAACTCCCCTACAGTTTTCGAAATATCCCAAATATTCCAATTTTGAGGCCTGAGCGATATTTTGGAGCCAAATTCTGGCTCTCTGCACGTATTCGCAGTTTGAAATGACGACTTTTTATACGCAACATATGCCAAGTCCTGAAAGCGGCGTTTGGTCACATTTGTCCCAAACCCCCCTGCAGTTTTCAAAATATCCCAAACATCCAAATTTCGATGTTTGAGCTTGTTTTTGGAGCCAAATTCTGGCTCTCTGCATGTATTCGCAGTTTGAAATTACGACTTTTTTATACCCAACATATGCAAAGTACTGAAAGCGGCGTTTGGTCACAATTGTATCAATCCCACCTGCAGTTTTTAAAATATCCCAAATATCCCAATTTCGAGGCCTGAGCCATGTTTTGGAGCCAAATTCTGGCTCTCTGCAAGTATTCGCACTTTGATATTACGAATTTTTATACCCAACATATGCCAAGTACTGAAAGCGGCAGTGAGTCACATTTCGCACAAACTCCCCTGCAGTTTTCGAAATATCCCAAATATTCCATTTTCGAGGCCTGAGCTATATTTTGGAGCCAAATTCTGGCTCTATGCACATATTCGCGGTTTTAAATTACGACTTTTTATACCCAACATATGCCAAGTCCTGAAAGCGGCAGCGAGTCACATTACACACAAACCCCTGCAGTTTTCGAAATATCCCAAACATCCCAATTTTGAGGCCTGAGCCACATTTTGGAGCCAAATTCTGGCTCTCTGCACGTATTCGCAGTTTGAAATTACGACTTTTATATACCCAACATGTGCCAAGTACTGAAAGCGGCGTTTGGTCACATTTGTTCCAAACCCCCTGCAGTTCCCAAAATATCGCAAACATCCAAATTTCGAGGGTTGAGCTTTATTTTGGAGCCAAATTCTGGCTCTCTGCATGTATTCGCAGTTTGAAATTACGACTTTTTTATACCCAACATATGCCAAGTACTGAAAGCGGTGTTTGGTCACAATTGTATCAATCCTCCCTACAGTTTTCAAAATATCCCAAATATCCCAATTTCGAGGCCTGAGCCATGTTTTGGAGCCAAATTCTGGCTCTCTGCAAGTATTCGCACTTTGATATTACGAATTTTTATACCCAACATATGCCAAGTACTGAAAGCGGCAGTGAGTCACATTTTGCACAAACTCCCCTGCAGTTTTCAAAATATCCCAAACATCCCAATTTCGAGGCCTGAGCCATATTTTGAAGCCAAATTTTCACTCTCTGCACGTATTCGCAGATTGAAATTACGATTTTATTATACCCAATATATGCCTAGTACTGAAAGCGGCGTTTGGTCACATTTGTCCCAAACCCCCCCCCCTGCAGTTTTCAAAATATCCCAAACATCCCAATTTCGAGGCCTGAGCCACATTTTGGAGCCAAATTCTGGCTCTCTGCACGTATTCGCAGTTTGAAATGACGATATTTTATACCCAACATATGCCAAGTACTGAAAGCGGCGTTTGGTCACATTTGTCCCAAACCCCCCTGCAGTTTTCGAAATATCCCAAATATCCCAATTTTGAGGCCTGAGCCACATTTTGGAGCCAAATTCTGGCTCTCTGCACGTATTCGCAGTTTGAAATTACGACTATTTTATACCCAACATATGCCAAGTACTGAAAGCGGCGTTTGGTCACATTTGTCCCAAACCCCCCATGCAGTTTTCCAAATATCCAAAACATCCCAATTTCGAGGCCTGAGTCATATTTTGAGCAAAATTCTGGCTCTATGCACGTATTCGCGGTTTGAAATTACGAGATTTTATACCCAACATATGCCAAGTCCTGAAAGCGGCAGTGAGTCACATTTCGCACAAACTCCCCTGCAGTTTTCGAAATATCCCAAATATCCCAATTTTGAGGCCTGAGCGATATTTTGGAGTAAAATTCTGGCTCTTTGCACGTATTCGCAGTTTGAAATTAAGACTTTTTTATACCCAACATATGCCAAGTACTGAAAGCGGCGTTTGGTCACATTTGTCCCAAACCCCCCTGCAGTTTTCAAAATATCCCAAACATCCCATTTTTGAGGCCTGAGCTATATTTTGGAGCCAAATTCTGGCTCTCTGAACGTATTCACAGTTTGAAATGACGATATTTTATACCCAACATATGCCAAGTCCTGAAAGCGGCAGTGAGTCATATTTTGCACAAACTCCCCTGCAATTTTCGAAATATCCCAAATATCCCAATTTTGAAGCCTGAGCCATATTTTGGAGCCAAATTCTTGCTCTCTGCACGTATTCGCAGTTTGAAATTACGACATTTTTATACCCAACAAATGCCAAGTACTGAAAGCGGTGTTTGGTCACATTTGTCCCAAACCCCCCTGCAGTTTTCAAAATATCCCAAACATCCCAATTTCGAGGCGTGAGCCATATTTTGGAGCCAAATTCTGGATCTCTGCACGTATTCGCAGTTTGAAATTACGACTCTTTTATACCCAACATATGCAAAGTACTGAAAGCTGCAGTGAGTCACATTTTGCACAAACTCCCCTACAGTTTTCGAAATATCCCAACTATCCCAATTTTGAGGCCTGAGCGATATTTTGGAGTAAAATTCTGGTTCTTTGCACGTATTCGCAGTTTGAAATTAAGATTTTTTATACCCAACATATGCCAAGTACTGAAAGCGGCGTTTGGTCACATTTGTCCCAAACCCCCCTGCAGTTTTCAAAATATCCCAAACATCCCAATTTCGAGGCCTGAGCCATATTTTGGAGACAAATTCTGGCTCTCTGCACGTATTCGCAGTTTGAAATTACGACTATTTTATACCCAACATATGCCAAGTACTGAAAGCGGCAGTGAGTCATATTTCGCACAAACTCCCCTGCAATTTTCGAAATATCCCAAATATCCCAATTTTGAAGCCTGAGCCATATTTTGGAGCCAAATTCTGGCTCTCTGCACGTATTTGCAGTTTGAAATTACGACTTTTTTATACCCAACAAATGCCAATTACTGAAAGCGGCGTTTGGTCACATTTGTCCCAAACCCCCCTGCAGTTTTAAAAATATCCCAAACATCCCAATTTCGAGGCGTGAGCCATATTTAGGAGCCAAATTCTGGCTCTCTGCACGTATTCGCAGTTTGAAATTACGACTCTTTTATACCCAACATATGCAAAGTACTGAAAGCTGCAGTGAGTCACATTTTGCACAAACTCCCCTACAGTTTTCGAAATATCCCAACTATATCAATTTTGAGGCCTGAGCGATATTTTGGAGTAAAATTCTGGTTCTTTGCACGTATTCGCAGTTTGAAATTAAGATTTTTTATACCCAACATATGCCAAGTACTGAAAGCAGCGTTTGGTCACATTTGTCCCAAACCCCCCTGCAGTTTTCAAAATATCCCAATCATCCCAATTTCGAGGCCTGAGCTATATTTTGGAGCCAAATTCTGGCTCTATGCACGTATTCGCGGTTTGAAATTACGACTTTTTATACCCAACATATGCCAAGTCCTGAAAGCGGCAGTGAGTCACATTTCGCACAAACTCCCCTACAGTTTTCGAAATATCCCAAATATCCCAATTTTGAGGCCTGAGCGATATTTTGGAGCCAAATTCTGGCTCTCTGCATGTATTCGCAGTTTGAAATGACGACTTTTTATACGCAACATATGCCAAGTCCTGAAAGCGGCGTTTGGTCACATTTGTCCCAAACCCCCCTGCAGTTTTCAAAATATCCCAAACATCCAAATTTCGATGTTTGAGCTTGTTTTTGGAGCCAAATTCTGGTTCTCTGCATGTATTCGCAGTTTGAAATTACTGCGAATCATGTGGCAGGATTTGATGGAAAAACTGTGCCCAAAACTTACCACAAGTTTGTGCGAACAAACCACAAATTCTGGCTCTATGCACGTATTCGCGGTTTGAAATTATGACTTTTTATACCCAACATATGCCAAGTCCTGAAAGCGGCAGTGAGTCACATTTCGCACAAACTCCCCTACAGTTTTCGAAATATCCCAAATATCCCAATTTTGAGGCCTGAGCGATATTTTGGAGTAAAATTCTGGCTCTTTGCACGTATTCGCAGTTTGAAATTAAGACTTTTTCATACCCAACATATGCCAAGTACTGAAAGCGGCGTTTGGTCACATTTGTCCCAAACCCCCCTGCAGTTTTCAAAATATCCCAAACATCCCAATTTCGAGGCCTGAGCTATATTTTGGAGCCAAATTCTGGCTCTCTGAACGTATTCGCAGTTTGAAATGACGATATTTTATACCCAACATATGCCAAGTCCTGAAAGCGGCAGTGAGTCATATTTCGCACAAACTCCCCTGCAATTTTCGAAATATCCCAAATATCCCAATTTTGAAGCCTGAGCCATATTTTGGAGCCAAATTCTGGCTCTCTGCACGTATTCGCAGTTTGAAATTACGACTTTTTTATACCCAACATATGCCAAGTACGGAAAGCGGCGTTTGGTCCAATTTGTCCCAAACCCTTCTGCAGTTTTCAATATATCCCAAACATCCCAATTTCGAGGCCTGAGCCATATTTTGGAGCAAAAGTCAGGCTTTCTGCACGTATTTGCAGTTTGAAATTACGACTTTTTTATACCCAACAAATGCCAATTACTGAAAGCGGCGTTTTGTCACATTTGTCCCAAACCCCCCTGCAGTTTTAAAAATATCCCAAACATCCCAATTTCGAGGCGTGAGCCATATTTAGGAGCCAAATTCTGGCTCTCTGCACGTATTCGCAGTTTGAAATTACGACTCTTTTATACCCAACATATGCAAAGTACTGAAAGCTGCAGTGAGTCACATTTTGCACAAACTCCCCTACAGTTTTCGAAATATCCCAACTATCCCAATTTTGAGGCCTGAGCGATATTTTGGAGTAAAATTCTGGTTCTTTGCACGTATTCGCAGTTTGAAATTAAGATTTTTTATACCCAACATATGCCAAGTACTGAAAGCAGCGTTTGATCACATTTGTCCCAAACCCCCCTGCAGTTTTCAAAATATCCCAAACATCCCAATTTCGAGGCCTGAGCTATATTTTGGAGCCAAATTCTGGCTCTATGCACGTATTCGCGGTTTGAAATTACGACTTTTTATACCCAACATATGCCAAGTCCTGAAAGCGGCAGTGAGTCACATTTCGCACAAACTCCCCTACAGTTTTCGAAATATCCCAAATATTCCAATTTTGAGGCCTGAGCGATATTTTGGAGCCAAATTCTGGCTCTCTGCACGTATT
This sequence comes from Procambarus clarkii, assembly GCF_040958095.1. Taxonomy (NCBI): domain Eukaryota; kingdom Metazoa; phylum Arthropoda; class Malacostraca; order Decapoda; family Cambaridae; genus Procambarus; species Procambarus clarkii. The sequence goes on from NC_091202.1 coordinate 1,180,379, forward strand.
CGCAGTTTGAAATGACGACTTTTTATACGCAACATATGCCAAGTCCTGAAAGCGGCGTTTGGTCACATTTGTCCCAAACCCCCCTGCAGTTTTCAAAATATCCCAAACATCCAAATTTCGATGTTTGAGCTTGTTTTTGGAGCCAAATTCTGGCTCTCTGCATGTATTCGCAGTTTGAAATTACGAATTTTTTATACCCAACATATGCAAAGTACTGAAAGCGGCGTTTGGTCACAATTGTATCAATCCCACCTGCAGTTTTTAAAATATCCCAAATATCCCAATTTCGAGGCCTGAGCCATGTTTTGGAGCCAAATTCTGGCTCTCTGCAAGTATTCGCACTTTGATATTACGAATTTTTATACCCAACATATGCCAAGTACTGAAAGCGGCAGTGAGTCACATTTCGCACAAACTCCCCTGCAGTTTTCGAAATATCCCAAATATTCCATTTTCGAGGCCTGAGCTATATTTTGGAGCCAAATTCTGGCTCTATGCACATATTCGCGGTTTTAAATTACGACTTTTTATACCCAACATATGCCAAGTCCTGAAAGCGGCAGTGAGTCACATTACACACAAACTCCCCTGCAGTTTTCGAAATATCCCAAACATCCCAATTTTGAGGCCTGAGCCACATTTTGGAGCCAAATTCTGGCTCTCTGCACGTATTCGCAGTTTGAAATTACGACTTTTATATACCCAACATGTGCCAAGTACTGAAAGCGGCGTTTGGTCACATTTGTTCCAAACCCCCTGCAGTTCCCAAAATATCGCAAACATCCAAATTTCGAGGGTTGAGCTTTATTTTGGAGCCAAACTCTGGCTCTCTGCATGTATTCGCAGTTTGAAATTACGACTTTTTTATACCCAACATATGCCAAGTACTGAAAGCGGTGTTTGGTCACAATTGTATCAATCCTCCCTACAGTTTTCAAAATATCCCAAATATCCCAATTTCGAGGCCTGAGCCATGTTTTGGAGCCAAATTCTGGCTCTCTGCAAGTATTCGCACTTTGATATTACGAATTTTTATACCCAACATATGCCAAGTACTGAAAGCGGCAGTGAGTCACATTTTGCACAAACTCCCCTGCAGTTTTCAAAATATCCCAAACATCCCAATTTCGAGGCCTGAGCCATATTTTGAAGCCAAATTTTCACTCTCTGCACGTATTCGCAGATTGAAATTACGATTTTATTATACCCAATATATGCCTAGTACTGAAAGCGGCGTTTGGTCACATTTGTCCCAAACCCCCCCCCCCCCCTGCAGTTTTCAAAATATCCCAAACATCCCAATTTCGAGGCCTGAGCCACATTTTGGAGCCAAATTCTGGCTCTCTGCACGTATTCGCAGTTTGAAATGACGATATTTTATACCCAACATATGCCAAGTACTGAAAGCGGCGTTTGGTCACATTTGTCCCAAACCCCCCTGCAGTTTTCGAAATATCCCAAATATCCCAATTTTGAGGCCTGAGCCACATTTTGGAGCCAAATTCTGGCTCTCTGCACGTATTCGCAGTTTGAAATTACGACTATTTTATACCCAACATATGCCAAGTACTGAAAGCGGCGTTTGGTCACATTTGTCCCAAACCCCCCATGCAGTTTTCCAAATATCCAAAACATCCCAATTTCGAGGCCTGAGTCATATTTTGAGCAAAATTCTGGCTCTATGCACGTATTCGCGGTTTGAAATTACGAGATTTTATACCCAACATATGCCAAGTCCTGAAAGCGGCAGTGAGTCACATTTCGCACAAACTCCCCTGCAGTTTTCGAAATATCCCAAATATCCCAATTTTGAGGCCTGAGCGATATTTTGGAGTAAAATTCTGGCTCTTTGCACGTATTCGCAGTTTGAAATTAAGACTTTTTTATACCCAACATATGCCAAGTACTGAAAGCGGCGTTTGGTCACATTTGTCCCAAACCCCCCTGCAGTTTTCAAAATATCCCAAACATCCCATTTTTGAGGCCTGAGCTATATTTTGGAGCCAAATTCTGGCTCTCTGAACGTATTCGCAGTTTGAAATGACGATATTTTATACCCAACATATGCCAAGTCCTGAAAGCGGCAGTGAGTCATATTTTGCACAAACTCCCCTGCAATTTTCGAAATATCCCAAATATCCCAATTTTGAAGCCTGAGCCATATTTTGGAGCCAAATTCTTGCTCTCTGCACGTATTCGCAGTTTGAAATTACGACATTTTTATACCCAACAAATGCCAAGTACTGAAAGCGGTGTTTGGTCACATTTGTCCCAAACCCCCCTGCAGTTTTCAAAATATCCCAAACATCCCAATTTCGAGGCCTGAGCTATATTTTGGAGCCAAATTCTGGCTCTATGCACGTATTCGCGGTTTGAAATTACGACTTTTTATACCCCACATATGCCAAGTCCTGAAAGCGGCAATGAGTCACATTTCGCACAAACTCCCCTACAGTTTTCGAAATATCCCAAATATCCCAATTTTGAGGCCTGAGCGATATTTTGGAGCCAAATTCTTGCTCTCTGCATGTATTCGCAGTTTGAAATGACGACTTTTTATACGCAACATATGCCAAGTCCTGAAAGCGGCGTTTGGTCACATTTGTCCCAAACCCCCCTGCAGTTTTCAAAATATCCCAAACATCCAAATTTCGATGTTTGAGCTTGTTTTTGGAGCCAAATTCTGGTTCTCTGCATGTATTCGCAGTTTGAAATTACTGCGAATCATGTGGCAGGATTTGATGGAAAAACTGTGCCCAAAACTTACCACAAGTTTGTGCGAACAAACCACAAATTCTGGCTCTATGCACGTATTCGCGGTTTGAAATTATGACTTTTTATACCCAACATATGCCAAGTCCTGAAAGCGACAGTGAGTCAAATTTCGCACAAACTCCCCTACAGTTTTCGAAATATCCCAAATATCCCAATTTTGAGGCCTGAGCGATATTTTGGAGTAAAATTCTGGCTCTTTGCACGTATTCGCAGTTTGAAATTAAGACTTTTTCATACCCAACATATGCCAAGTACTGAAAGCGGCGTTTGGTCACATTTGTCCCAAACCCCCCTGCAGTTTTCAAAATATCCCAAACATCCCAATTTCGAGGCCTGAGCTATATTTTGGAGCCAAATTCTGGCTCTCTGAACGTATTCGCAGTTTGAAATGACGATATTTTATACCCAACATATGCCAAGTCCTGAAAGCGGCAGTGAGTCATATTTCGCACAAACTCCCCTGCAATTTTCGAAATATCCCAAATATCCCAATTTTGAAGCCTGAGCCATATTTTGGAGCCAAATTCTGGCTCTCTGCACGTATTCGCAGTTTGAAATTACGACTTTTTTATACCCAACATATGCCAAGTACGGAAAGCGGCGTTTGGTCCAATTTGTCCCAAACCCTCCTGCAGTTTTCAAAATATCCCAAACATCCCAATTTCGAGGCCTGAGCCATATTTTGGAGCAAAAGTCAGGCTTTCTGCACGTATTTGCAGTTTGAAATTACGACTTTTTTATACCCAACAAATGCCAATTACTGAAAGCGGCGTTTGGTCACATTTGTCCCAAACCCCCCTGCAGTTTTAAAAATATCCCAAACATCCCAATTTCGAGGCGTGAGCCATATTTAGGAGCCAAATTCTGGCTCTCTGCACGTATTCGCAGTTTGAAATTACGACTCTTTTATACCCAACATATGCAAAGTACTGAAAGCTGCAGTGAGTCACATTTTGCACAAACTCCCCTACAGTTTTCGAAATATCCCAACTATCCCAATTTTGAGGCCTGAGCGATATTTTGGAGTAAAATTCTGGTTCTTTGCACGTATTCGCAGTTTGAAATTAAGATTTTTTATACCCAACATATGCCAAGTACTGAAAGCGGCGTTTGGTCACATTTGTCCCAAACCCCCCTGCAGTTTTCAAAATATCCCAATCATCCCAATTTCGAGGCCTGAGCTATATTTTGGAGCCAAATTCTGGCTCTATGCACGTATTCGCGGTTTGAAATTACGACTTTTTATACCCAACATATGCCAAGTCCTGAAAGCGGCAGTGAGTCACATTTCGCACAAACTCCCCTACAGTTTTCGAAATATCCCAAATATCCCAATTTTGAGGCCTGAGCGATATTTTGGAGCCAAATTCTGGCTCTCTGCATGTATTCGCAGTTTGAAATGACGACTTTTTATACGCAACATATGCCAAGTCCTGAAAGCGGCGTTTGGTCACATTTGTCCCAAACCCCCCTGCAGTTTTCAAAATATCCCAAACATCCAAATTTCGATGTTTGAGCTTGTTTTTGGAGCCAAATTCTGGTTCTCTGCATGTATTCGCAGTTTGAAATTACTGCGAATCATGTGGCAGGATTTGATGGAAAACTGTGCCCAAAACTTACCACAAGTTTGTGCGAACAAACCACAAATTCTGGCTCTATGCACGTATTCGCGGTTTGAAATTATGACTTTTTATACCCAACATATGCCAAGTCCTGAAAGCGGCAGTGAGTCACATTTCGCACAAACTCCCCTGCAATTTTCGAAATATCCCAAATATCCCAATTTTGAAGCCTGAGCCATATTTTGGAGCCAAATTCTTGCTCTCTGCACGTATTCGCAGTTTGAAATTACGACATTTTTATACCCAACAAATGCCAAGTACTGAAAGCGGTGTTTGGTCACATTTGTCCCAAACCCTCCTGCAGTTTTCAAAATATCCCAAACATCCCAATTTCGAGGCGTGAGCCATATTTTGGAGCCAAATTCTGGATCTCTGCACGTATTCGCAGTTTGAAATTACGACTCATTTATACCCAACATATGCAAAGTACTGAAAGCTGCAGTGAGTCACATTTTGCACAAACTCCCCTACAGTTTTCGAAATATCCCAACTATCCCAATTTTGAGGCCTGAGCGATATTTTGGAGTAAAATTCTGGTTCTTTGCACGTATTCGCAGTTTGAAATTAAGATTTTTTATACCCAACATATGCCAAGTACTGAAAGCGGCGTTTGGTCACATTTGTCCCAAACCCCCCTGCAGTTTTCAAAATATCCCAAACATCCCAATTTCGAGGCCTGAGCCATATTTTGGAGCCAAATTCTGGCTCTCTGCACGTATTCGCAGTTTGAAATTACGACTATTTTATACCCAACATATGCCAAGTACTGAAAGGGGCGTTTGGTCACATTTGTCCCAAACCCCCCTGCAGTTTTCAAAATATCCACAACATCCCAATTTTGAGGCCTGAGCTATATTTTGGAGCCAAATTCTGGCTCTATGATCGTATTCGCGGTTTGAAATTACGACTTTTTATACCCAACATATGCCAAGTCCTGAAAGCGGCAGTGAGTCACATTTCCCACAAACTCCCCTACAGTTTTCGAAATATCCCAAATATCCCAATTTTGAGGCCTGAGCGATGTTTTGGAGCCAAATTCTGGCTCTCTTCACGTATTCGCAGTTTGAAATGACGACTTTTTTATACGCAACATATGCCAAGTCCTGAAAGCGGCGTTTGGTCACATTTGTCACAAACCCCCCTGCAGTTTTCAAAATATCCCAAACATCCAAATTTCGAGGTTTGAGCTTGTTTTTGGAGCCAAATTCTGGCTCTCTGCATGTATTCGCAGTTTGAAATTACGACTTTTTTATACCCAACATATGCCAAGTACTGAAAGCGGCGTTTGGTCACAATTGCATCAATCCCCCCTGCAGTTTTCAAAATATCCCAAATATCCCAATTTCGAGGCCTGAGCCATGTTTTGGAGCCAAATTCTGTCTCTCTGCAAGTATTCGCACTTTGATATTACGTATTTTTATACCCAACATATGCCAAGTTCTGAAAGCGGCAGTGAGTCACATTTTGCACAAACTCCCCTGCAGTTTTCAAAATATCCCAAACATCCCAATTTCGAGGCCTGAGCCATATTTTGGAGCCAAATTTTCGCTCACTGCACGTATTCGCAGATTGAAATTACGAATTTTTTATACCTAATGTATGCCAAGTACTGAAAGCGGCGTTTGGTCACATTTGTCCCAAAGTCCCCCCCCCCCCTGCAGTTTTCAAAATATCCCAAACATCCCAATTTCGAGGCCTGAGCTATATTTTGCAGCCAAATTCTGGCTCTATGCACGTATTTGCGGTTTGAAATTACGGCTTTTTATACCCAACATATGCCAAGTCCTGAAAGCGGCAGTGAGTCACATTTCGCACAAACTCCCCTGCAGTTTTCGAAATATCCCAAATATCCCAATTTTGAGGCCTGAGCCACATTTTGGAGCCAAATTCTGGTTCTCTGCACGTATTCGCAGTTTGAAATTACGACTTTTATATACCCAACATATGCCAAGTACTGAAAGCGGCATTTGGTCACATTTGTCCCAAACCCCCCTGCAGTTTTCGAAATATCCCAAATATCCCAATTTTGAGGCCTGAGCCACATTTTGGAGCCAAATTCTGGCTCTCTGCACGTATTCGCAGTTTGAAATTACGACTATTTTATACCCAACATATGCCAAGTACTGAAAGCGGCGTTTGGTCACATTTGTCCCAAACCCCCCATGCAGTTTTCCAAATATCCAAAACATCCCAATTTCGAGGCCTGAGTCATATTTTGAGCAAAATTCTGGCTCTATGCACGTATTCGCGGTTTGAAATTACGAGATTTTATACCCAACATATGCCAAGTCCTGAAAGCGGCAGTGAGTCACATTTCGCACAAACTCCCCTGCAGTTTTCGAAATATCCCAAATATCCCAATTTTGAGGCCTGAGCGATATTTTGGAGTAAAATTCTGGCTCTTTGCACGTATTCGCAGTTTGAAATTAAGACTTTTTTATACCCAACATATGCCAAGTACTGAAAGCGGCGTTTGGTCACATTTGTCCCAAACCCCCCTGCAGTTTTCAAAATATCCCAAACATCCCATTTTTGAGGCCTGAGCTATATTTTGGAGCCAAATTCTGGCTCTCTGAACGTATTCGCAGTTTGAAATGACGATATTTTATACCCAACATATGCCAAGTCCTGAAAGCGGCAGTGAGTCATATTTTGCACAAACTCCCCTGCAATTTTCGAAATATCCCAAATATCCCAATTTTGAAGCCTGAGCCATATTTTGGAGCCAAATTCTGGCTCTCTGCACGTATTCGCAGTTTGAAATTACGACATTTTTATACCCAACAAATGCCAAGTACTGAAAGCGGTGTTTGGTCACATTTGTCCCAAACCCCCCTGCAGTTTTCAAAATATCCCAAACATCCCAATTTCGAGGCGTGAGCCATATTTTGGAGCCAAATTCTGGATCTCTGCACGTATTCGCAGTTTGAAATTACGACTCTTTTATACCCAACATATGCAAAGTACTGAAAGCTGCAGTGAGTCACATTTTGCACAAACTCCCCTACAGTTTTCGAAATATCCCAACTATCCCAATTTTGAGGCCTGAGCGATATTTTGGAGTAAAATTCTGGTTCTTTGCACGTATTCGCAGTTTGAAATTAAGATTTTTTATACCCAACATATGCCAAGTACTGAAAGCGGCGTTTGGTCACATTTGTCCCAAACCCCCCTGCAGTTTTCAAAATATCCCAAACATCCCAATTTCGAGGCCTGAGCTATATTTTGGAGCCAAATTCTGGCTCTATGCACGTATTCGCGGTTTGAAATTACGACTTTTTATACCCCACATATGCCAAGTCCTGAAAGCGGCAATGAGTCACATTTCGCACAAACTCCCCTACAGTTTTCGAAATATCCCAAATATCCCAATTTTGAGGCCTGAGCGATATTTTGGAGCCAAATTCTGGCTCTCTGCATGTATTCGCAGTTTGAAATGACGACTTTTTATACGCAACATATGCCAAGTCCTGAAAGCGGCGTTTGGTCACATTTGTCCCAAACCCCCCTGCAGTTTTCAAAATATCCCAAACATCCAAATTTCGATGTTTGAGCTTGTTTTTGGAGCCAAATTCTGGTTCTCTGCATGTATTCGCAGTTTGAAATTACTGCGAATCATGTGGCAGGATTTGATGGAAAAACTGTGCCCAAAACTTACCACAAGTTTGTGCGAACAAACCACAAATTCTGGCTCTATGCACGTATTCGCGGTTTGAAATTATGACTTTTTATACCCAACATATGCCAAGTCCTGAAAGCGGCAGTGAGTCAAATTTCGCACAAACTCCCCTACAGTTTTCGAAATATCCCAAATATCCCAATTTTGAGGCCTGAGCGATATTTTGGAGTAAAATTCTGGCTCTTTGCACGTATTCGCAGTTTGAAATTAAGACTTTTTCATACCCAACATATGCCAAGTACTGAAAGCGGCGTTTGGTCACATTTGTCCCAAACCCCCCTGCAGTTTTCAAAATATCCCAAACATCCCAATTTCGAGGCCTGAGCTATATTTTGGAGCCAAATTCTGGCTCTCTGAACGTATTCGCAGTTTGAAATGACGATATTTTATACCCAACATATGCCAAGTCCTGAAAGCGGCAGTGAGTCATATTTCGCACAAACTCCCCTGCAATTTTCGAAATATCCCAAATATCCCAATTTTGAAGCCTGAGCCATATTTTGGAGCCAAATTCTGGCTCTCTGCACGTATTCGCAGTTTGAAATTACGACTTTTTTATACCCAACATATGCCAAGTACGGAAAGCGGCGTTTGGTCCAATTTGTCCCAAACCCTCCTGCAGTTTTCAATATATCCCAAACATCCCAATTTCGAGGCCTGAGCCATATTTTGGAGCAAAAGTCAGGCTTTCTGCACGTATTTGCAGTTTGAAATTACGACTTTTTTATACCCAACAAATGCCAATTACTGAAAGCGGCGTTTGGTCACATTTGTCCCAAACCCCCCTGCAGTTTTAAAAATATCCCAAACATCCCAATTTCGAGGCGTGAGCCATATTTAGGAGCCAAATTCTGGCTCTCTGCACGTTTTCGCAGTTTGAAATTACGACTCTTTTATACCCAACATATGCAAAGTACTGAAAGCTGCAGTGAGTCACATTTTGCACAAACTCCCCTACAGTTTTCGAAATATCCCAACTATCCCAATTTTGAGGCCTGAGCGATATTTTGGAGTAAAATTCTGGTTCTTTGCACGTATTCGCAGTTTGAAATTAAGATTTTTTATACCCAACATATGCCAAGTACTGAAAGCGGCGTTTGGTCACATTTGTCCCAAACCCCCCTGCAGTTTTCAAAATATCCCAATCATCCCAATTTCGAGGCCTGAGCTATATTTTGGAGCCAAACTCTGGCTCTATGCACGTATTCGCGGTTTGAAATTACGACTTTTTATACCCAACATATGCCAAGTCCTGAAAGCGGCAGTGAGTCACATTTCGCACAAACTCCCCTACAGTTTTCGAAATATCCCAAATATCCCAATTTTGAGGCCTGAGCGATATTTTGGAGCCAAATTCTGGCTCTCTGCATGTATTCGCAGTTTGAAATGACGACTTTTTATACGCAACATATGCCAAGTCCTGAAAGCGGCGTTTGGTCACATTTGTCCCAAACCCCCCTGCAGTTTTCAAAATATCCCAAACATCCAAATTTCGATGTTTGAGCTTGTTTTTGGAGCCAAATTCTGGTTCTCTGCATGTATTCGCAGTTTGAAATTACTGCGAATCATGTGGCAGGATTTGATGGAAAAACTGTGCCCAAAACTTACCACAAGTTTGTGCGAACAAACCACAAATTCTGGCTCTATGCACGTATTCGCGGTTTGAAATTATGACTTTTTATACCCAACATATGCCAAGTCCTGAAAGCGGCAGTGAGTCACATTTCGCACAAACTCCCCTACAGTTTTCGAAATATCCCAAATATCCCAATTTTGAGGCCTGAGCGATATTTTGGAGTAAAATTCTGGCTCTTTGCACGTATTCGCAGTTTGAAATTAAGACTTTTTCATACCCAACATATGCCAAGTACTGAAAGCGGCGTTTGGTCACATTTGTCCCAAACCCCCCTGCAGTTTTCAAAATATCCCAAACATCCCAATTTCGAGGCCTGAGCTATATTTTGGAGCCAAATTCTGGCTCTCTGAACGTATTCGCAGTTTGAAATGACGATATTTTATACCCAACATATGCCAAGTCCTGAAAGCGGCAGTGAGTCATATTTCGCACAAACTCCCCTGCAATTTTCGAAATATCCCAAATATCCCAATTTTGAAGCCTGAGCCATATTTTGGAGCCAAATTCTGGCTCTCTGCACGTATTCGCAGTTTGAAATTACGACTTTTTTATACCCAACATATGCCAAGTACGGAAAGCGGCGTTTGGTCCAATTTGTCCCAAACCCTCCTGCAGTTTTCAATATATCCCAAACATCCCAATTTCGAGGCCTGAGCCATATTTTGGAGCAAAAGTCAGGCTTTCTGCACGTATTTGCAGTTTGAAATTACGACTTTTTTATACCCAACAAATGCCAATTACTGAAAGCGGCGTTTGGTCACATTTGTCCCAAACCCCCCTGCAGTTTTAAAAATATCCCAAACATCCCAATTTCGAGGCGTGAGCCATATTTAGGAGCCAAATTCTGGCTCTCTGCACGTATTCGCAGTTTGAAATTACGACTCTTTTATACCCAACATATGCAAAGTACTGAAAGCTGCAGTGAGTCACATTTTGCACAAACTCCCCTACAGTTTTCGAAATATCCCAACTATCCCAATTTTGAGGCCTGAGCGATATTTTGGAGTAAAATTCTGGTTCTTTGCACGTATTCGCAGTTTGAAATTAAGATTTTTTATACCCAACATATGCCAAGTACTGAAAGCAGCGTTTGATCACATTTGTCCCAAACCCCCCTGCAGTTTTCAAAATATCCCAAACATCCCAATTTCGAGGCCTGAGCTATATTTTGGAGCCAAATTCTGGCTCTATGCACGTATTCGCGGTTTGAAATTACGACTTTTTATACCCAACATATGCCAAGTCCTGAAAGCGGCAGTGAGTCACATTTCGCACAAACTCCCCTACAGTTTTCGAAATATCCCAAATATTCCAATTTTGAGGCCTGAGCGATATTTTGGAGCCAAATTCTGGCTCTCTGCACGTATTCGCAGTTTGAAATGACGACTTTTTATACGCAACATATGCCAAGTCCTGAAAGCGGCGTTTGGTCACATTTGTCCCAAACCCCCCTGCAGTTTTCAAAATATCCCAAACATCCAAATTTCGATGTTTGAGCTTGTTTTTGGAGCCAAATTCTGGCTCTCTGCATGTATTCGCAGTTTGAAATTACGACTTTTTTATACCCAACATATGCAAAGTACTGAAAGCGGCGTTTGGTCACAATTGTATCAATCCCACCTGCAGTTTTTAAAATATCCCAAATATCCCAATTTCGAGGCCTGAGCCATGTTTTGGAGCCAAATTCTGGCTCTCTGCAAGTATTCGCACTTTGATATTACGAATTTTTATACCCAACATATGCCAAGTACTGAAAGCGGCAGTGAGTCACATTTTGCACAAACTCCCCTGCAGTTTTCGAAATATCCCAAATATTCCATTTTCGAGGCCTGAGCTATATTTTGTAGCCAAATTCTGGCTCTATGCACATATTCGCGGTTTTAAATTACGACTTTTTATACCCAACATATGCCAAGTCCTGAAAGCGGCAGTGAGTCACATTACACACAAACTCCCCTGCAGTTTTCGAAATATCCCAAACATCCCAATTTTGAGGCCTGAGCCACATTTTGGAGCCAAATTCTGGCTCTCTGCACGTATTCGCAGTTTGAAATTACGACTTTTATATACCCAACATGTGCCAAGTACTGAAAGCGGCGTTTGGTCACATTTGTTCCAAACCCCCTGCAGTTCCCAAAATATCGCAAACATCCAAATTTCGAGGGTTGAGCTTTATTTTGGAGCCAAATTCTGGCTCTCTGCATGTATTCGCAGTTTGAAATTACGACTTTTTTATACCCAACATATGCCAAGTACTGAAAGCGGTGTTTGGTCACAATTGTATCAATCCTCCCTACAGTTTTCAAAATATCCCAAATATCCCAATTTCGAGGCCTGAGCCATGTTTTGGAGCCAAATTCTGGCTCTCTGCAAGTATTCGCACTTTGATATTACGAATTTTTATACCCAACATATGCCAAGTACTGAAAGCGGCAGAGAGTCACATTTTGCACAAACTCCCCTGCAGTTTTCAAAAAATCCCAAACATCCCAATTTCGAGGCCTGAGCCATATTTTGAAGCCAAATTTTCACTCTCTGCACGTATTCGCAGATTGAAATTACGATTTTATTATACCCAATATATGCCTAGTACTGAAAGCGGCGTTTGGTCACATTTGTCCCAAACCCCCCCCCCCCCCCCCCCTGCAGTTTTCAAAATATCCCAAACATCCCAATTTCGAGGCCTGAGCCACATTTTGGAGCCAAATTCTGGCTCTCTGCACGTATTCGCAGTTTGAAATGACGATATTTTATACCCAACATATGCCAAGTCCTGAAAGCGGCAGTGAGTCACATTTCGCAGAAACTCCCCTGCAGTTTTCGAAATATCCCAAATATCCCAATTTTGAGGCCTGAGCCACATTTTCGAGCCAAATTCTGGCTCTCTGCACGTATTCGCAGTTTGAAATTACGACTTTTATATACCCAACATATGCCAAGTACTCAAAGCGGCATTTGGTCACATTTGTCCCAAATCCCCCTGCAGTTTTTAAAATATCCCAAACATCCGAATTTCGAGGCCTGAGCCATATTTTGGAGCCAAATTCTGGCTCTTTGCACGTATTCGCAGTTTGAAATTACGACTATTTTATACATAACATATGCCAAGTACTGAAAGCTGCGTTTGGTCACATTTGTCCCAAACCCCCCATGCAGTTTTCCAAATATCCAAAACATCCCGATTTCGAGGCCTGAGTCATATTTTGAGCAAAATTCTGGCTCTATGCACGTATTCGCGGTTTGAAATTACGAGATTTTATACCCAACATATGCCAAGTCCTGAAAGCGGCAGTGAGTCACATTTCGCACAAACTCCCCTGCAGTTTTCGAAATATCCCAAATATTCCATTTTCGAGGCCTGAGCTATATTTTGGAGCCAAATTCTGGCTCTATGCACGTATTCGCGGTTTTAAATTACGACTTTTTATACCCAACATATGCCAAGTCCTGAAAGCGGCAGTGAGTCACATTTCGCACAAACTCTCTTGCAGTTTTCGAAATATCCCAAATATCCCAATTTTGAGGCCTGAGCCACATTTTGGAGCAAAATTCTGGCTCTCTGCACGTATTCGCAGTTTGAAATTACGACTTTTATATACCCAACATATGCCAAGTACTGAAAGCGGCGTTTGGTCACATTTGTTCCAAACCCCCCTGCAGTTTACAAAATATGCCAAACATCCAAATTTCGAGGTTTGAGCTTGATTTTGGAGCCAAATTCTTGCTCTCTGCATGTATTCGCAGTTTGAAATTACGACTTTTTTATACCCAACATATGCCAAGTACTGAAAGCGGTGTTTGGTCACAATTGTATCAATCCCCCCTACAGTTTTCAAAATATCCCAAATATCCCAATTTCTAGGCCTGAGCCATGTTTTGGAGCCAAATTCTGGCTCTTTGCAAGTATTCGCACTTTGATATTACGAATTTTTATACCCAACATATGCCAAGTACTGAAAGCGGCGTTTGGTCACATTTGTCCCAAACCCCAGCCTGCAGTTTTCAAAATATCCCAAACATCCCAATTTCGAGACCTGAGCTATATTTTGGAGCCAAATTCTGGCTCTCTGCACGTATTCGCAGTTTGAAATTACGACTTTTTTATACCCAATATATGCCAAGTACTGAAAGCGGCGTTTGGTCACATTTGTCCCAAACCCCACTGCAGTTTTCAAAATATCCCAAACATCCCATTTCGAAGCGTGAGCTATATTTTTGAGCCAAATTCTGGCTCTATGCACGTATTCGCGGTTTGAAATTATGACTTTTTATACCCAACATATGCCAAGTCCTGAAAGCGGCAGTCAGTCACATTTCGCACAAACTCCCCTACAGTTTTCGAAATATCCCAAATATCCCAATTTTGAGGCTTGAGCGATATTTTGGAGTAAAATTCTGGCTCTTTGCACGTATTCGCAGTTTGAAATTAAGACTTTTTTATACCCAACATATGCCAAGAACTGAAAGCGGCGTTAGGTCACATTTGTCCCAAACCTCCCTGCAGTTTTCAAAATATCCCAAACATCCCAATTTCGAGGCCTGAGCTATATTTTGGCGCCAAATTCTGGCTCTATGCACGTATTCGCGGTTTGAAATTACGACTTTTTATACCCAAAATATGCCAAGTCCTGAAAGCGGCAGTGAGTCACATTTCGCACAAACTCCCCTACAGTTTTCGAAATATCCCAAATATCCCAATTTTGAGGACTGAGCGATATTTTGGAGCCAAATTCTGGCTCTCTGCACGTATTCGCAGTTTGAAATGACGACTTTTTATACGCAACATATGCCAAGTCCTGAAAGCGGCGTTTGGTCACATTTGTCCCAAACCCCCCTGCAGTTTTCAAAATATCCCAAACATCCAAATTTCGAGGTTTAAGCTTGTTTTTGGAGCCAAATTCTGGCTCTCTGCATGTATTCGCAGTTTGAAATTACGACTTTTTTATACCCAACATATGCCAAGTATTGAAAGCGGCGTTTGGTCACAATTGAATCAATCCCCCCTGCAGTTTTCAAAATATCCCAAATATCCCAATTTCGAGGCCTGAGCCATGTTTTGGAGCTAAATTCTGGCTCTCTGCAAGTATTCGCACTTTGATATTACGAATTTTTATACCCAACATATGCCAAGTACTGAAAGCGGCAGTGAGACACATTTTGCACAAACTCCCCTGCAGTTTTCAAAATATCCCAAACATCCCAATTTCAAGGCCTGAGCCTCATTTTGGAGCCAAATTTTCGCTCTCTGCACGTATTCGCAGATTGAAATTACGAATTTTTTATACCTAATATATGCCAAGTACTGAAAGCGGCGTTTGGTAACATTTGTCCCAAACCCCTCCCCCCTGCAGTTTTCAAAATATCCCAAACATCCCAATTTCGAGGCCTGAGCTATATTTTGCAGCCAAATTCTGGCTCTATGCACGTATTCGCGGTTTGAAATTACGGCTTTTTATACCCAACATATGCCAAGTCCTGAAAGCGGCAGTGAGTCACATTTCGCACAAACTCCCCTGCAGTTTTTGAAATATCCCAAATATCCCAATTTTGAGGCCTGAGCCACATTTTGGAGCCAAATTCTGGCTCTCTGCACGTATTCGCAGTTTGAAATTACGACTTTTATATACCCAACATATGCCAAGTACTGAAAGCGGCAGTGAGTCACATTTTGCACAAACTCCCGTGCAGTTTTCAAAATATCCCAAACATCCCAATTTCGAGGCCTGAGCCATATTTTGGAGCCAAATTTTCGCTCTCTGCACGTATTCGCAGATTGAAATTACGATTTTTTTATACCCAATATAGGCCAAGTACTGAAAGCGGCGTTTGGTCACATTTGTCCCAAACCCCAGCCTGCAGGTTTCCAAATATCCCAAACATCCCAATTTTGAGGCCTGAGCTATATTTTGGAGCCAAATTCTGGCTCTATGCACGTATTCGCGGTTTGAAATTACGAATTTTTATACCCAACATATGCCAAGTCCTGAAAGCGGCAGTGAGTTACATTTCACACAAACTCCTCAGCAGTTTTCGAAATATCCCAAATATCCCAATTTTGAGGCCTGAGCCACATTTCAGAGCCAAATTCAGGCTCTCTGCACGTATTCGCAGTTTGAAATTACGACTTTTATATACCCAACATATGCCAAGTACTGAAAGCGGCGTTTGGTCACATTTGTCCCAAACCCCCCTGCAGTTTTCAAAATATCCCAAACATCCCAATTTCGAGGCCTGAGCTATATTTTGGAGCCAAATTCTGGCTCTATGCACGTATTCGCGGTTTGAAATTACGACTTTTTTATACCCAACATATGCCAAGTCCTGAAAGCGGCAGTGAGTCACATTTCGCACAAACTCCCCTACAGTTTTCGAAATATCCCAAATATCCCAATTTTGAGGCCTGAGCAATATTTTGGAGCCAAATTCTAGCTCTCTGCACGTATTCGCAGTTTGAAATGACGAATTTTTTATACGCAACATATGCCAAGTCCTGAAAGCGGCGTTTGGTCACATTTGTCCCAAACCCCCTGCAGTTTTCAAAATATCCCAAACATCCAAATTTCGAGGTTTGAGCTTGTTTTTGGAGCCAAATTCTAACTCTCTGCATGTATTCGCAGTTTGAAATTACGACTTTTTTATACCCAACATATGCCAAGTACTGAAAGCGGCATTTGGTCACAATTGTATCAATCCCCCCTGCAGTTTTCAAAATATCCCAAATATCCCAATTTCGAGGCCTGAGCCATGTTTTGGAGCCAAATTCTGGCTCTCTGCAAGTATTCGCATTTTGATATTACGAATTTTTATACCCAACATATGCCAAGTACTGAAAGCGGCAGTGAGTCACATTTTGCACAAACTCCCCTGCAGTTTTCAAAATATCACAAACATCCCAATTGCGAGGTTTGAGCCATATTTTGGAGCCAAATTTTCGCTCTCTGCACGTATTCGCAGATTGAAATTACGAATTTTTTATACCTAATATATGCCAAGTACTGAAAGCGGCAGTGAGTCACATTTCACACAAACTCCTCAGCAGTTTTCGAAATATCCCAAATATCCCAATTTTGAGGCCTGAGCCACATTTCAGAGCCAAATTCAGGCTCTCTGCACATATTCGCAGTTTGAAATTACGACTTTTATATACCCAACATATGCCAAGTACTGAAAGCGGCGTTTGGTCACATTTGTCCCAAACCCCCCCCCCTGCAGTTTTCAAAATATCCCAAACATCCCAATTTCGAGGCCTGAGCTATATTTTGCAGCCAAATTCTGGCTCTATGCACGTATTCGCGGTTTGAAATTACGGCTTTTTATACCCAACATATGCCAAGTCCTGAAAGCGGCAGTGAGTCACATTTCGCACAAACTCCCCTGCAGTTTTCGAAATATCCCAAATATCCCAATTTTGAGGCCTGAGCCACATTTTGGAGCCAAATTCTGGCTCTCTGCACGTATTCGCAGTTTGAAATTACGACCTTTATATACCCAACATATGCCAAGTACTGAAAGCGGCATTTGGTCACATTTGTCCCAAACCCCCCTGCAGTTTTTAAAATATCCCAAACATCCGAATTTCGAGGCCTGAGCCATATTTTGGAGCCAAATTCTGGCTCTCTGCACGTATTCGCAGTTTGAAATTACGACTATTTTATACCTAACATATGCCAAGTACTGAAAGCGGCGTTTGGTCACATTTGTCCCAAACCCCCCATGCAGTTTTCCAAATATCCAAAACATCCCAATTTCGAGGTCTGAGTCATATTTTGAGCAAAATTCTGGCTCTATGAACGTATTCGCGGTTTGAAATTACGGCTTTTTATACCCAACATATGCCAAGTCCTGAAAGCGGCAGTGAGTCACATTTCGCACAAACTCCCCTGCAGTTTTCGAAATATCCCAAATATCCCAATTTTGAGGCCTGAGCCACATTTTGGAGCCAAATTCTGGCTCTCTGCACGTATTCGCAGTTTGAAATTACGACTTTTATATACCCAACATATGCCAAGTACTGAAAGCGGTTTTTGGTCACATTTGTTCCAAACCCCCCTGCAGTTTACAAAATATCCCAAACATCCAAATTTCGAGGTTTGAGCTTGATTTTGGAGCCAAATTCTGGCTCTCTGCATGTATTCGCAGTTTGAAATTACGACTTTTTTATACCCAACATATGCCAAGTACTGAAAGCGGTGTTTGGTCACAATTGTATCAATCCCCCCTACAGTTTTCAAAATATCCCAAATATCCCAATTTCGAGGCCTGAGCCATGTTTTGGAGCCAAATTCTGGCTCTCTGCAAGTATTCGCACTTTGATATTACGAATTTTTATACCCAACATATGCCAAGTACTGAAAGCGGCAGTGAGTCACATTTTGCACAAACTCCCCTGCAGTTTTCAAAATATCCCAAACATCCCAATTTCGAGGCCTGAGCCATATTTTGGAGCCAAATTTTCGCTCTCTGCACGTATTCGCAGATTGAAATTACGATTTTTTTATACCCAATATATGCCAAGTACTGAAAGCGGCATTTGGTCACATTTGTCCCAAACCCCAGCCTGCAGTTTTCAAAATATCCCAAACATCCCAATTTCGAGGCCTGAGCTATATTTTGGAGCCAAATTCTGGCTCTATGCACGTATTCGCGGTTTGAAATTACGAATTTTTATACCCAACATATGCCAAGTCCTGAAAGCGGCAGTGAGTCACATTTCACACAAACTCCACTGCAGTTTTCCAAATATCCCAAATATCCCAATTTTGAGGCCTGAGCCACATTTCAGAGCCAAATTCAGGCTCTCTGCACATATTCGCAGTTTGAAATTACGACTTTTATATACCCAACATATGCCAAGTACTGAAAGCGGCGTTTGGTCACATTTGTCCCAAATCCCCCTGCAGTTTTCAAAATATCCCAAACATCCCAATTTCGAGGCCTGAGCCATATTTTGGAGCCAAATTCTGGCTCTCTGCACGTATTCGCAGTTTGAAATTACGACTATTTTATACCCAACATATGCCAAGTTCTGAAAGCGGCGTTTGGTCACATTTGTCTCAATCCCCCCTGCAGTTTTCAAAATATCCCAAACATCCCAATTTCGAGGCCTGAGCTATATTTTGGAGCCAAATTCTGGCTCTCTGCACGTATTCGCCGTTTGAAATTACGAATTTTTATACCCAACATATGCCAAGTACTGAAAGCGGCGTTTGGTCACATTTGTCCCAAACCCCCCATGCAGTTTTCAAAATATCCGAAACATCCCAATTTCGAGGCCTGAGTCATATTTTGGAGCAAAATTCTGGCTCTATGCACGTATTCGCGGTTTGAAATTACGAGATTTTATACCCAACATATGCCAAGTCCTGAAAGCGGCAGTGAGTCACATTTCGCACAAACTCCCCTGCAGTTTTCGAAATATCCCAAATATCCCAATTTTGAGGCCTGAGCCACATTTTGGAGCCAAATTCTGGCTCTCTGCACGTATTCGCAGTTTGAAATTACGACCTTTATATACCCAACATATGCCAAGTACTGAAAGCGGCATTTGGTCACATTTGTCCCAAACCCCCCTGCAGTTTTTAAAATATCCCAAACATCCGAATTTCGAGGCCTGAGCCATATTTTGGAGCCAAATTCTGGCTCTCTGCACGTATTCGCAGTTTGAAATTACGACTATTTTATACCTAACATATGCCAAGTACTGAAAGCGGCGTTTGGTCACATTTGTCCCAAACCCCCCATGCAGTTTTCCAAATATCCAAAACATCCCAATTTCGAGGTCTGAGTCATATTTTGAGCAAAATTCTGGCTCTATGAACGTATTCGCGGTTTGAAATTACGGCTTTTTATACCCAACATATGCCAAGTCCTGAGAGCGGCAGTGAGTCACATTTCGCACAAACTCCCCTGCAGTTTTCGAAATATCCCAAATATCCCAATTTTGAGGCCTGAGCCACATTTTGGAGCCAAATTCTGGCTCTCTGCACGTATTCGCAGTTTGAAATTACGACTTTTATATACCCAACATATGCCAAGTACTGAAAGCGGTTTTTGGTCACATTTGTTCCAAACCCCCCTGCAGTTTACAAAATATCCCAAACATCCAAATTTCGAGGTTTGAGCTTGATTTTGGAGCCAAATTCTGGCTCTCTGCATGTATTCGCAGTTTGAAATTACGACTTTTTTATACCCAACATATGCCAAGTACTGAAAGCGGTGTTTGGTCACAATTGTATCAATCCCCCCTACAGTTTTCAAAATATCCCAAATATCCCAATTTCGAGGCCTGAGCCATGTTTTGGAGCCAAATTCTGGCTCTCTGCAAGTATTCGCACTTTGATATTACGAATTTTTATACCCAACATATGCCAAGTACTGAAAGCGGCAGTGAGTCACATTTTGCACAAACTCCCCTGCAGTTTTCAAAATATCCCAAACATCCCAATTTCGAGGCCTGAGCCATATTTTGGAGCCAAATTTTCGCTCTCTGCACGTATTCGCAGATTGAAATTACGATTTTTTTATACCCAATATATGCCAAGTACTGAAAGCGGCATTTGGTCACATTTGTCCCAAACCCCAGCCTGCAGTTTTCAAAATATCCCAAACATCCCAATTTCGAGGCCTGAGCTATATTTTGGAGCCAAATTCTGGCTCTATGCACGTATTCGCGGTTTGAAATTACGAATTTTTATACCCAACATATGCCAAGTCCTGAAAGCGGCAGTGAGTCACATTTCACACAAACTCCACTGCAGTTTTCCAAATATCCCAAATATCCCAATTTTGAGGCCTGAGCCACATTTCAGAGCCAAATTCAGGCTCTCTGCACATATTCGCAGTTTGAAATTACGACTTTTATATACCCAACATATGCCAAGTACTGAAAGCGGCGTTTGGTCACATTTGTCCCAAATCCCCCTGCAGTTTTCAAAATATCCCAAACATCCCAATTTCGAGGCCTGAGCCATATTTTGGAGCCAAATTCTGGCTCTCTGCACGTATTCGCAGTTTGAAATTACGACTATTTTATACCCAACATATGCCAAGTTCTGAAAGCGGCGTTTGGTCACATTTGTCTCAATCCCCCCTGCAGTTTTCAAAATATCCCAAACATCCCAATTTCGAGGCCTGAGCTATATTTTGGAGCCAAATTCTGGCTCTCTGCACGTATTCGCCGTTTGAAATTACGAATTTTTATACCCAACATATGCCAAGTACTGAAAGCGGCGTTTGGTCACATTTGTCCCAAACCCCCCATGCAGTTTTCAAAATATCCGAAACATCCCAATTTCGAGGCCTGAGTCATATTTTGGAGCAAAATTCTGGCTCTATGCACGTATTCGCGGTTTGAAATTACGAGATTTTATACCCAACATATGCCAAGTCCTGAAAGCGGCAGTGAGTCACATTTCGCACAAACTCCCCTGCAGTTTTCGAAATATCCCAAATATTCCATTTTCGAGGCCTGAGACATATTTTGGAGCAAAATTCTGGCTCTCTGCACGTATTCGCAGTTTGAAATTACGACTTTTTTATACCCATCATATGCCAAGTACTGAAAGCGGCGTTTGGTCACGTTTGTCCCAAACCCCACCCCCCTGCAGTTTTCAACATATCCCAAACATCCTAATTTCGAGGCCTGAGTCATATTTTGGAGCAAAATTCTGGCTCTATGCACGTATTCGCGGTTTGAAATTACGACTTTTTTATACCCAACATATGCCAAGTACTGAAAGCGGCGTTTGGTCACATTTGTCTCAATCCCCCCCTGCAGTTTTCAAAGTATCCCAAACATCCCAATTTCGGGGCCTGAGCCATATTTTGGAGCTAAATTCAGGCTCTCTGCACGTATTCGCAGTTTGAAATTACGACTTTTATATACCCAACATATGCCAAGTACTGAAAGTGGCGTTTGGTCACATTTGTTCCAATCCCCCCTGCAGTTTACAAAATATCCCAAACATCCAAATTTCGAGGTTTGAGCTTGATTTTGGAGCCAAATTCTGGCTCTCTGCATGTATTCGCAGTTTGAAATTACGACTTTTTTATACCCAACATATGGCAAGTACTGAAAGCGGTGTTTGGTCGCAATTGTATCAATCCCCCCTACAGTTTTCAAAATATCCCAAATATCCCAATTTCGAGGCCTGAGCCATGTTTTGGAGCCAAATTCTGGCTTTCTGCAAGTATTCGCACTTTGATATTACGAATTTTTATACCCAACATATGCCAGTACTGAAAGCGGCGTTTGGTCACATTTGTCCCAAACCCCAGCCTGCAGTTTTCAAAATATCCCAAACATCCCAATTTCGAGGCCTGAGCTATATTTTGGAGCCAAATTCTGGCTCTCTGAACGTATTCGCAGTTTGAAATTACGATATTTTAAACCCAACATATGCCAAGTCCTGAAAGCGGCAATGAGTCATATTTCGCACAAACTCCCCTGCAATTTTCGAAATATCCCAAATATCCCAATTTTGAAGCCTGAGCCATATTTTGGAGCCAAATTCTGGCTCTCTGCACGTATTCGCAGTTTGAAATTAGGACTTTTTTATACCCAACATATGCCAAGTACTGAAAGCGGCGTTTGGTCCAATTTGTCCCAAACCCCCCTGCAGTTTTCAAAATATCAAAAACATCCCAATTTCGAGGCGTGAGCCATATTTTGGAGCCAAATTCTGGCTCTCTGCATGTATTCGCAGTTTGAAATTACGACTCTTTTATACCCAACATATGCGAAGTACTGAAAGCTGCAGTGAGTCACATTTTGCACAAACTCCCCTGCAGTTTTCAAAATATCCCAAACATACCACTTTCGAGGCCTGAGCCATATTTTGGAGCCAAATTCTGGCTCTCTGCACGTATTCGCAGTTTGAAATTACGACTTTTTTATACCCAATATATGCCAAGTACTGAAAGCGGCGTTTGGTCACATTTGTCCCAAACCCCACTGCAGTTTTCAAAATATCCCAAACATCCCATTTCGAGGCGTGAGCTATATTTTTGAGCCAAATTCTGGCTCTATGCACGTATTCGCGGTTTGAAATTATGACTTTTTATACCCAACATATGCCTAGTCCTGAAAGCGGCAGTGAGTCACATTTCGCACTAACTCCCCTACAGTTTTCGAAATATCCCAAATATCCCAATTTTGAGGCCTGAGCGATATTTTGGAGTAAAATTCTGGCTCTTTGCACGTATTCGCAGTTTGAAATTAAGACTTTTTTATACCCAACATATGCCATGTACGGAAAGCGGCGTTTGGTCACATTTGTCCCAAACCCCCCTGCAGTTTTCAAAATATCCCAAACATCCCAATTTTGAGGCCTGAGCTATAATTTGGAGCCAAATTCTGGCTCTATGTACGTATTCGCGGTTTGAAATTACGACTTTTTATACCCAACATATGCCAAGTCCTGCAAGCGGCAGTGAGTCACATTTCGCACAAACTCCACTACAGTTTTCGAAATATCCCAAATATCCCAATTTTGAGGCCTGAGCGATATTTTGGAGCCAAATTCTGGCTCTCTGCACGTATTCGCAGTTTGAAATGACGACTTTTTTATACGCAACATATGCCAAGTCCTGAAAGCGGCGTTTGGTCACATTTGTCCCAAACCCCCCTGCAGTTTTCAAAATATCCCAAACATCCAAATTTCGAGGTTTAAGCTTGTTTTTGGAGCCAAATTCTGGCTCTCTGCATGTATTCGCAGTTTGAAATTACGACTTTTTTATACCCAACATATGCCAAGTACTGAAAACGGCGTTTGGTCACAATTGTATCAATCCCCCCTGCAGTTTTCAAAATATCCTAAATATCCCAATTTCGAGGCCTGAGCCATGTTTTGGAGCCAAATTCTGGCTCTCTGCAAGTTTTCGCACTTTGATATTACGAATTTTTATACCCAACATATGCCATGGCGGCTTGTGGTGGGTGGTGGTGGGTGGTGGCTGGTGGTGGGTGGTGGCGGGTGGCGGCTGGTTGTGGGTGGCGGCTGGTGGTGGGTGGCGGGTGGTGGCGGGTGGCGGCGGGTGGCGGCTGGTGGTGGGTGACGGGTGGCAGCTGGTGGTGGGTGGCAGGTGGTGGCAGGTGGCGGCTGGTGGTGGGTGGTGGCAGGTGGCGGGTGGCGGCGGGTGGTGGCTGGTGGTGGGTGGCGGGTGGCGGCTGGTGGTGGGTGGCGGGTGGCGGCTGGTGGCGGCCAGCTGGGACACACCCTTCACCACTGAAGGTCTGAGCACAACTAACCATGTCTCTCTCACCCACCAGCCCAGTGTTGCCAGCTCGCGCTCTGAAAATGTTTCCTTCAAAGATTGTATATTATCTTTGAACAACAAGTTTGATTATCAAGGAAATAATGCATATATTATTGTCACATTAATACTGTGCAATATCTTATTACATTCCTGCTAAATAATTATAATTTGAAACAGGACAAAAAATCCAACATATATATAAAAACCAACATTAGAGATCACGAGGCCTAGGCCTCGCCTGTGACCACACATCCTGCCTCCCTGGCCTGCTACCCTCTCACACCTCACACTCTTAACTCTCTCATAATCACTCTCACTCTCTTACTCTGTCAATCACTCACTCTTACTCTCTCTCACTCTTACTCTCTGTCACTCTTACTCTCTGTCACTCTTACTCTGTCACTCTTACTCTCTGTCACTCTTACTCTCTATCACTCTTACTCTGTCATTCTTACTCTGTCACTCTTACTCACTCTCAGTCACCCTTACCCATTCATACTCACTCTCTCACTCTTACTCTCATACTCTTACTCTCAATTACTCTTACTCTCAATCACTCTTACTCCCAATCACTCCTACTCCCAATCACTCCTACTCTCAATCACTCCTACTCTCATTCTTACTCTTACTCTTACTCCCAATCACTCTTACTCTCAATCACTCTTATTCTCATTCTTACTCCTTCTCTCACTCTTACTCCCAATCACTCTTACTCCCAATCACTCTTACTCTCAATCACTCTTACTCTCAATCACTCTTACTCTCAATCACTCTTACTCTCATTCTTACTCTTACTCACTCTTACTCTCAATCACTCTTATTCTCATTCTTACTCCTACTCTCACTCTAACTCCTACTCCCAATCACTCTTACTCCCAATCACTCTTACTCTCAATCACTCTTACTCCCAATCACTCTTACACTCAATCACTCTTACTCTCAATCACTCTTACTCTCAATCACTCTTACTCTCAATCACTCTTACTCTCACTAACTCTCAATCACTCTTACTCTCACTCTAACTCAATCACTCTTACTCTCATACTCACCCTTACTCTCAATCACTTTACTCTCACTCTTACTCATTCTGTCACCCTTACTCTCACTCTTACTCACTCTGTCACCCTTACTCACTCTCAGTCACTCTTACTTATACTCACTCTTACTCACACTTACACACTCTCTGGCACTCTCACTCACCTTCAGTCACTCTTACTCACTCTTACCCACTCTCGCTCACTCTTACTCACTCTAGTTAATAAGAACACGCCAATATAAGACAACAAAACGTTTTCAGATTCTTTCTCACCACTTTCCAGCAACTTTTATAATTTATATAAATTATCTTAGGGAATAATACATAAATTATATATTTAAACATGATATTAGTGTTTAGTGGAATGCATAAGGAGTCAAATTGTGTTAAAAAGAGCGATTTTTAGAAAATTTGGAAAAGTACTTTTTTCTGTTCATATTATAACTAAATGGATTTTAAAGGTTTCACTCAGCCAATATATATCATTCACAATTTATTAATGAATTTTACAAAAAAACACCATAAATTTTATATTTAAACATGTAAAAACTATTTGTTTTACATTTGGAAGAAAATAATTGTAGAAAAACAATTTATAATTAAACCTTTGTGTTTGGATTTTTTGAGTAAAACTTTCTCAAAGGCTCTCCTGCACCATTCTCAATGCAAATCATTCCCACACCTATGGGAAGAGATAGGCGAACGTTGTGTAGATGATTTGTGTTTGCTGGGTAGTACTGAAAGCGGCGTTTGGTCACATTTGTCCCCCCCCCCCCTGCAGTTTTCAAAATATCCCAAACATCCCAATTTTAAGGCATGAGCAATATTTTGGAGCAACATTCTGGCTCTATGCACGTATTCGCTGTTTGAAATTCCGATTTTTATACCCAACATATGCAAAGTCCTGAAAGCAGCAGTGAGTCACATTTTGCACAAACTCCCCTGCAGCTTTCGAAATATCCCAAATATCCCAATTTCGAGGCCTGAGCCATATTTTGGAGCCAAATTCTGGCTCTCTGCACGTATTCGCAGTTTGAAATTACGACTTTTTTATACCCAACATATGCCAAGTACTGAAAGCGGCGTTTGGTCACATTTTCTCAATCCCCCTTCTGCAGTTTTCAAAGTATCCGAAACTTCCCAATTTCGAGGCCTGAGCCATATTTTGGAGCCAAATTCTGGCTCTCTGCACGTATTCGCAGTTTGAAATTACCACTTTTTTATACCCAACATATGCAAAGTACTGAAAGCAGCGTTTGGTTACATATGTCATAAACCCCCCTGCATTTTATAAAATATGCCAAACATTCCAATTTCGAGGCCTGAGCCATATTTTGGAGCCAAATTCAAGCTCTCTGCATGTATTCGCAGTTTGAAATTTCGACTTTTTATACCCACCATATGCCAAGTTCTAAAAGCAGCGTTTGGTCATAATTGACACAAACCCCCGTGCAGTTTTCAAAATATCCCAAACATCCCAATTTCGAGGACTGAGCAATATTTGGGAGCCAAATTCTGGCTCTCTGCACGTATTCGCAGTTTGAAATTACGACTTTTTTATACCCAACATATGCCAAGAACTGAACGCAGCTTTTGGTCACATTTGTCTCAATCCCCCCTGCAGTTTTCAAAATATCCCAAATATACCAATTTCGACGCCTCAGCCATATTTTGGAGCCAAATTCTGGCTCTCTGCACGTATTCGCAGTTTGAAATTACGAATTTTTATACCAAACATATGCCAAGTACTGAAAGCGGCGTTTGGTCACATTTGTCCCAAACCCCCCCATGCAGTTTTCAAAATATCCAAAACATCCCAATTTCGAGGCCTGAGTCATATTTTGGAGCAAAATTCTGGCTCTATGCACGTATTCGCGGTTTGAAATTACGAGATTTTATACCCAACATATGCCAAGTCCTGAAAGCGGCAGTGAGTCTCATTTCGCACAAACTCCCCTGCAGTTTTCAAAATAGCCCAAACATCCCAATTTCGAGGCCTGGGCCATATTTTGGAGCCATATTCAATCTCTCTGCACGTATTCGCAGTTTGAAATTACGACTTTTTATACCCACCATATGCCAAGTTCTGAAAGCGGCGTTTGGTCATATTTGTCCCAAAACCCCGTGCAGTTTTCAAAATATCCCAAACATCCCAATTTCAAGGACTGAGCAATATTTGGGAGCCAAATTCTGGCTCTCTGCACGTATTCGCAGTTTGAAATTACGACTTTTTATACCCAACATATGCCTAGTACTGAAAGCGGCAGTGAGTCACATTTTGCACAAACTCTCCTGCAGTTTTCAAAATATCCCAAATATCCCAATTTCGAGGCCTGAGACATATTTTGGAACCAAATTCAGGCTCTCTGCACGTATTCGCAGTTTGAAATTCCGACTTTTTATACCCAACATATGCCTAGTACTGAAAGCGGCGTTTGGTTACAGTTGTCCCAAACCCCCTCCCTGCAAATTTCAAAATAACCCAAACATCCCAATTTTGAGGCCTGAGCAATATTTTGGAGTCAAATTCTGGCTCTATGCACGTATTCGCAGTTTGAAATTACGACTTTTTATACCCAACATATGCAAAGTCCTGAAAGCGGCAGTGAGTCACATTTTGCACAAACTCTTCTGCAGTTTTCAAAATATCCCAAACATCCCAATTTCGAGGCCTGAGACATATTTTGGAGCCAAATTCTGGCTCTCTGCACGTATTTGCAGTTTGAAATTACGACTTTTTTATAGTCAACATATGCTAAGTACTGAAAGCGGCGTTTGGTCACATTTGTCCCAAACGCCCCCTGCAGTTTTCAAAATATCCCAAACATCCCAATTTTGAGGCCTGAGCAATATTTTGGAGCTAAATTCTGGCTCTATGCGCGTATTCGTTGTTTTATATAACGACTTTTTATACCCAACATATGCCAAGTACTGAAAGCAGCGTTTGGTCACATTTGTCCCAAATCCCCCATGCAGTTTTCAAAAAATCCCAAACATCCCAATTTCGAGGCCTGAGCCATATTTTGGAGACTAATTCTGGCTCTATGTACGTATTCGCGGCTTGAAATTACGAGATTTTATACCCAACATATGCCAAGTCCTGAAAGCGGCAGTGAGTCACATTTTGCACAAATTCCCTTGCAGTTTTCGAAATATCCCAAATATCACAATTTCGAGGCCTGAGACATATTTTGGAACCAAATTCAGGCTCTCTGCACGTATTCGCAGTTTGAAATTACGACTTTTTTATACCCAACATATGCCTTGTACTGAAAGCGGCGTTTGGTCACATTTGTCCAACCCCCCCTCCCCTGCAGTTTTCAAAATATCCCAAACATCCCAATTTTGAGGCCTGAGCAATATTTGGGAGCCAAATTCTGGCTCTCTGCACGTATTTGCAGTTTGATATAACGACTTTTTATTCCCAACATATGCCAAGTACTGAAAGCTGCAGTGAGTCACATTTTGCAAAAACTCTTCTGCAGTTTTCAAAATATCCCAAATATCACAATTTCGAGGCCTGAGACATATTTTGGAACCAAATTCTGGCTCTCTGCATGTATTCGCAGTTTGAAATTACGACTTTTTTATACCCAACATATGCGAAGTACTGAAAGCTGCGTTTGGTCACATTTGACCCAAACACCCCCTGCAGATTTTAAAATATCCCAAACATCCCAATTTCGAGGCCTGAGCCAAATTCTGGCTCTATGCACGTATTCGCAGTTTGAAATTACGACTTTTTTATACCCAACATATTCCAAGTACTGAAAGCGGCGTTTGGTCACATTTGTCCCAAACCCCCCCATGCAGTTTTCAAAATATCCAAAACATCCCAATTTCGAGGCCTGAGTCATATTTTGGAGCAAAATTCTGGCTCTATGCACGTATTCGCAGTTTGAAATTACGAGATTTTATACCCAACATATGCCAAGTCCTGAAAGCGGCAGTGAGTTTCATTTCGCACAAACTCCCCTGCAGTTTTCGAAATATCCCAAATATCCCATTTTCGAGGCCTGAGACATATTTTGGAGCCAAATTCTGGCTCTCTGCACGTATTCGCAGTTTGAAATTACGACTTTTTTATACCCAACATATGCCAAGTACTGAAAGCGACAATTAGTCACATTTGTCCCAAACCCCTCCAGCAATTTTTAAAATATCCCAAACATCCCAATTTCGAGGTCTTAGCTATATTTTGGAGTCAAATTCTGGCTCTCTGCACGTATTCGCAGTTTGAAATTGCGATTTTTTTATACCCAACATATGGCAAGTACTGAAAGTGGCGTTTGGTCACATTTGTCTCAATCCCCCGTGCAGTTTTCAAAATATCCCGAACATCCCAATTTCAAGGACTGAGCAATATTTGGGAGCCAAATTCTGGCTCTCTGCACGTATTCGCAGTTTGATATAACGACTTTTTATACCCAACATATGCCAAGTACTGAAAGCGGCGTTTGGTCACATTTGTCCCAAACCCCCCAAGCAGTTTTCAAAAAATCCCAAACATCCCAATTTCGAGGCCTGAGTCATATTTTAGAGCCATATTCAAGCTCTCTGCACGTATTCGCAGTTTGAAATTACGACTTTTTATACCCACCATATGCAAAGTTCTGAAAGCGGCGTTTGGTCATATTTGTCCCAAACCCCCGTGCAGTGTTCAAAATATCCCAAACATCCCAATTTCAAGGACTGAGCAATATTTGGGAGCCAAATTCTGGCTCTCTGCACGTATTCGCAGTTTGATATAACGACTTTTTATACCCAACATATGCCAAGTACTGAAAGCGGCGTTTGGTCACATTTGTCCCAAACCCCCCTAGCAGTTTTCAAAAAATCCCAAACATCCCAATTTCGAGGCCTGAGCCATGTTTTGGAGCCTAATTCTGGCTCTATGCACGTATTCGCGGTTTGAAATTACGAGATTTTATACCCAACATATGCAAAGTACTGAAAGCGGCAGTGAGTCACATTTTGCACAAACTCCCCTGCAGTTTTCAAAATATCCCAAATATCCCAATTTCGAGGCCTGAGACATATTTTGGAACCAAATTCAGGCTCTCTGCACGTATTCGCAGTTTGAAATTACGACTTTTTATACCCAACATATGCCTAGTACTGAAAGCGGCGTTTGGTTACAGTTAATTGTCCCAAACCCCCTCCCTGCAAATTTCAAAATAACCCAAACATCCCAATTTTGAGGCCTGAGCAATATTTTGGAGCCAAATTCTGGCTCTCTGCACGTATTCGCAGTTTGAAATTACGACTTTTTATACCCAACATATTCCAAGTACTGAAAGCGGCGTTTGGTCACATTTGTCCCAAACCCCCCCATGCAGTTTTCAAAATATCCCAAATATCCCAATTTCGACGCCTCAGCCATATTTTGGAGCCAAATTCTGGCTCTCTGCACGTATTCGCAATTTGAAATTACGATTTTTTATACCAAATATATGCCAAGTACTGAAAGCGGCGTTTGGTCACATTTGTCCCAAACCCCCCCATGCAGTTTTCAAAGTATTCCAAACATCCCAATTTCGAGGCCTGAGCCATATTTTGGAGCCAAATTCTGGCTCTCTGCACGTATTCGCAGTTTGAAATTACGACTTTTTTATACCCAACATATGCCAAGTACTGAAAGCGACAATTAGTCACATTTGTCCCAAACCCCTCCTGCAATTTTTAAAATATCCCAAACATCCCAATTTCGAGGTCTTAGCTATATTTTGGAGTCAAATTATGGCTCTCTGCACGTATTCGCAGTTTGAAATTGCGATTTTTTTATACCCAACATATGGCAAGTACTGAAAGTGGCGTTTGGTCACATTTGTCTCAATCCCCACTGCAGTTTTCAAAATATCCCAAACATCCCAATTTCGAGGCCTGAGTCATATTTTAGAGCCATATTCAAGCTCTCTGCACGTATTCGCAGTTTGAAATTACGACTTTTTATACCCACCATATGCCAAGTTCTAAAAGCAGCGTTTGGTCATATTTGTCCCAAACCCCCGTGCAGTTTTCAAAATATCCCTAACATCCCAATTTCGAGGACTGAGCAATATTTGGGAGCCAAATTCTGGCTCTCTGCACGTATTCGCAGTTTTATATAACGACTTTTTATACCCAACATATGCCAAGTACTGAAAGCGGCGTTTGGTCACATTTGTCCGAAACCCCCCATGCAGTTTTCAAAAAATCCCAAACATCCCAATTTCGAGGCCTGAGCCTTATTTTGGAGCCTAATTCTGGCTCTATGCACGTATTCGCGGTTTGAAATTACGAGATTTTATACCCAACATATGCAAAGTACTGAAAGCGGCAGTGAGTCACATTTTGCACAAACTCCCCTGCAGTTTTCAAAATATCCCAAATATCCCAATTTCGAGGCCTGAGACATATTTCAGAGCCAAATTCAGGCTCTCTGCACATATTCGCAGTTTGAAATTACGACTTTTATATACCCAACATATGCCAAGTACTGAAAGCGGCGTTTGGTCACATTTGTCCCAAACCCCCCTGCAGTTTTCAAAATATCCCAAACATCCCAATTTCGAGGCCTGAGCCATATTTTGGAGCCAAATTCTGGCTTTCTGCACGTATTCGCAGTTTGAAATTACGACTATTTTATACCCAACATATGCCAAGTTCTGGAAGCGGCGTTTGGTCACATTTGTCTCAATCCCCCCTGCAGTTTTCAAAATATCCCAAACATCCCAATTTCGAGGCCTGAGCTATATTTTGGAGCCAAATTCTGGCTCTCTGCACGTATTCGCAGTTTGATATTACGAATTTTTATACCCAACATATGCCAAGTACTGAAAGCGGCGTTTGGTCACATTTGTCCCAAACCCCCCATGCAGTTTTCAAAATATCCGAAACATCCCAATTTCGACGCCTGAGTCATATTTTGGAGCAAAATTCTGGCTCTATGCACGTATTCGCGGTTTGAAATTACGAGATTTTATACCCAACATATGCCAAGTCCTGAAAGCGGCAGTGAGTCACATTTCGCACAAACTCCCCTGCAGTTTTCGAAATATCCCAAATATTCCATTTTCGAGGCCTTAGACATATTTTGGAGCAAAATTCTGGCTCTCTGCACGTATTCGCAGTTTGAAATTACGACTTTTTTATACCCATCATATGCCAAGTACTGAAAGCGGCGTTTGGTCACGTTTGTCCCAAACCCCACCCCCCTGCAGTTTTCAACATATCCCAAACATCCTAATTTCGAGGCCTGAGTCATATTTTGGAGCAAAATTCTGGCTCTATGCACGTATTCGCGGTTTGAAATTACGACTTTTTTATACCCAACATATGCCAAGTACTGAAAGCGGCGTTTGGTCACATTTGTCTCAATCCCCCCCCTCAGTTTTCAAAATATCTCAAACATCCCAATTTCGTGGCCTGAGCCATATTTTGGAGCCAAATTCTGGCTCTCTGCATGTACTCACAGTTTTAAATTACGACTTTTTTATACCCAACATATGCCAAGTACTGAAAGCGGCGTTTGGTCACATTTGTCTCAATCCCCCCCTGCAGTTTTCAAAGTATCCCAAACATCCCAATTTCGGGGCCTGAGCCATATTTTGGAGCTAAATTCAGGCTCTCTGCACGTATTCGCAGTTTGAAATTACGACTTTTATATACCCAACATATGCCAAGTACTGAAAGTGGCGTTTGGTCACATTTGTTCCAATCCCCCCTGCAGTTTACAAAATATCCCAAACATCCAAATTTCGAGGTTTGAGCTTGATTTTGGAGCCAAATTCTGTCTCTCTGCATGTATTCGCAGTTTGAAATTACGACTTTTTTATACCCAACATATGGCAAGTACTGAAAGCGGTGTTTGGTCGCAATTGTATCAATCCCCCCTACAGTTTTCAAAATATCCCAAATATCCCAATTTCGAGGCCTGAGCCATGTTTTGGAGCCAAATTCTGGCTCTCTGCAAGTATTCGCACTTTGATATTACGAATTTTTATACCCAACATATGCCAGTACTGAAAGCGGCGTTTGGTCACATTTGTCCCAAACCCCAGCCTGCAATTTTCGAAATATCCCAAATATCCCAATTTTGAAGCCTGAGCCATATTTTGGAGCCAAATTCTGGCTCTCTGCACGTATTCGCAGTTTGAAATTAGGACTTTTTTATACCCAACATATGCCAAGTACTGAAAGCGGCGTTTGGTCCAATTTGTCCCAAACCCCCCTGCAGTTTTCAAAATATCAAAAACATCCCAATTTCGAGGCGTGAGCCATATTTTGGAGCCAAATTCTGGCTCTCTGCACGTATTCGCAGTTTGAAATTACGACTCTTTTATACCCAACATATGCGAAGTACTGAAAGCTGCAGTGAGTCACATTTTGCACAAACTCCCCTGCAGTTTTCAAAATATCCCAAACATACCACTTTCGAGGCCTGAGCCATATTTTGGAGCCAAATTCTGGCTCTCTGCACGTATTCGCAGTTTGAAATTACGACTTTTTTATACCCAATATATGCCAAGTACTGAAAGCGGCGTTTGGTCACATTTGTCCCAAACCCCACTGCAGTTTTCAAAATATCCCAAACATCCCATTTCGAGGCGTGAGCTATATTTTTGAGCCAAATTCTGGCTCTATGCACGTATTCGCGGTTTGAAATTATGACTTTTTATACCCAACATATGCCAAGTCCTGAAAGCAGGAGTGAGTCACATTTCGCACAAACTCCCCTACAGTTTTCGAAATATCCCAAATATCCCAATTTTGAGGCCTGAGCGATATTTTGGAGTAAAATTCTGGCTCTTTGCACGTATTCGCAGTTTGAAATTAAGACTTTTTTATACCCAACATATGCCATGTACGGAAAGCGGCGTTTGGTCACATTTGTCCCAAACCCCCCTGCAGTTTTCAAAATATCCCAAACATCCCAATTTTGAGGCCTGAGCTATAATTTGGAGCCAAATTCTGGCTCTATGTACGTATTCGCGGTTTGAAATTACGACTTTTTATACCCAACATATGCCAAGTCCTGCAAGCGGCAGTGAGTCACATTTCGCACAAACTCCACTACAGTTTTCGAAATATCCCAAATATCCCAATTTTGAGGCCTGAGCGATATTTTGGAGCCAAATTCTGGCTCTCTGCACGTATTCGCAGTTTGAAATGACGACTTTTTTATACGCAACATATGCCAAGTCCTGAAAGCGGCGTTTGGTCACATTTGTCCCAAACCCCCCTGCAGTTTTCAAAATATCCCAAACATCCAAATTTCGAGGTTTAAGCTTGTTTTTGGAGCCAAATTCTGGCTCTCTGCATGTATTCGCAGTTTGAAATTACGACTTTTTTATACCCAACATATGCCAAGTACTGAAAGCGGCGTTTGGTCACAATTGTATCAATCCCCCCTGCAGTTTTCAAAATATCCTAAATATCCCAATTTCGAGGCCTGAGCCATGTTTTGGAGCCAAATTCTGGCTCTCTGCAAGTATTCGCACTTTGATATTACGAATTTTTATACCCAACATATGCCATGGCGGCTGGTGGTGGGTGGTGGCGGGTGGCGGCTGGTGGTGGGTGGTGGCGGGTGGCGGCTGGTGGTGGGTGGCGGCTGGTGGTGGGTGGCGGGTGGTGGCGGGTGGCGGCTGGTGGTGGGTGGCGGGTGGCGGCGGGTGGCGGCTGGTGGTGGGTGGGGGCGGGTGGCGGCTAGTGGTGGGTGGTGGCGGGTGGCGGCTGGTGGTGGGTGGCGGGTGGCGGCGGGTGGTGGGTGGTGGCGGCGGGTGGTGAGTGGCGGTGGTGGGTGGCGGTGGCTGGTGGCGGCTGGTGGTGGGTGGTGGCGGGTGGCGGCTGGTGGTGGGTGGTGGTGGGTGGCGGCTGGTGGTGGGTGGTGGCGGGTGGCGGCTGGTTGTGGGTGGTGGCTGGTGGTGGGTGGCGGGTGGTGGCGGGTGGCGGCTGGTGGTGGGTGACGGGTGGCGGCTGGTGGTGGGTGGCGGGTGGTGGCAGGTGGCGGCTGGTGGTGGGTGGTGGCAGGTGGCGGGTGGCGGCGGGTGGTGGCTGGTGGTGGGTGGCGGGTGGCGGCTGGTTGTGGGTGGCGGGTGGCGGCTGGTGGCGGCCAGCTGGGACACACCCTTCACCACTGAAGGTCTGAGCACAACTAACCATGTCTCTCTCACCCACCAGCCCAGTGTTGCCAGCTCGCGCTCTGAAAATGTTTCCTTCAAAGATTGTATATTATCTTTGAACAACAAGTTTGATTATCAAGGAAATAATGCATATATTATTGTCACATTAATACTGTGCAATATCTTATTACATTCCTGCTAAATAATTATAATTTGAAACAGGACAAAAAATCCAACATATATATAAAAACCAACATTAGAGATCACGAGGCCTAGGCCTCGCCTGTGACCACACATCCTGCCTCCCTGGCCTGCTACCCTCTCACACCTCACACTCTTAACTCTCTCATAATCACTCTCACTCTCTTACTCTGTCACTCACTCACTCTTACTCTCTCTCACTCTTACTCTCTGTCACTCTTACTCTCTGTCACTCTTACTCTGTCACTCTTACTCTCTGTCACTCTTACTCTCTATCACTCTTACTCTGTCATTCTTACTCTGTCACTCTTACTCACTCTCAGTCACCCTTACCCATTCATACTCACTCTCTCACTCTTACTCTCATACTCTTACTCTCAATTACTCTTACTCTCAATCACTCTTACTCCCAATCACTCCTACTCCCAATCACTCCTACTCCCAATCACTCCTACTCTCATTCTTACTCTTACTCTTACTCCCAATCACTCTTACTCTCAATCACTCTTATTCTCATTCTTACTCCTTCTCTCACTCTTACTCCCAATCACTCTTACTCCCAATCACTCTTACTCCCAATCACTCTTACACTCAATCACTCTTACTCTCAATCACTCTTACTCTCAATCACTCTTACTCTCAATCACTCTTACTCTCACTAACTCTCAATCACTCTTACTCTCACTAACTCTCAATCACTCTTACTCTCACTCTAACTCAATCACTCTTACTCTCATACTCACCCTTACTCTCAATCACTTTACTCTCACTCTTACTCATTCTGTCACCCTTACTCTCACTCTTACTCACTCTGTCACTCTTACTCACTCTCAGTCACTCTTACTTATACTCACTCTTACTCACACTTACACACTCTCTGGCACTCTCACTCACCTTCAGTCACTCTTACTCACTCTTACCCACTCTCGCTCACTCTTACTCACTCTAGTTAATAAGAACACGCCAATATAAGACAACAAAACGTTTTCAGATTCTTTCTCACCACTTTCCAGCAACTTTTATAATTTATATAAATTATCTTAGGGAATAATACATAAATTATATATTTAAACATGATATTAGTGTTTAGTGGAATGCATAAGGAGTCAAATTGTGTTAAAAAGAGCGATTTTTAGAAAATTTGGAAAAGTACTTTTTTCTGTTCATATTATAACTAAATGGATTTTAAAGGTTTCACTCAGCCAATATATATCATTCACAATTTATTAATGAATTTTACAAAAAAACACCATAAATTTTATATTTAAACATGTAAAAACTATTTGTTTTACATTTGGAAGAAAATAATTGTAGAAAAACAATTTATAATTAAACCTTTGTGTTTGGATTTTTTGAGTAAAACTTTCTCAAAGGCTCTCCTGCACCATTCTCAATGCAAATCATTCCCACACCTATGGGAAGAGATAGGCGAACGTTGTGTAGATGATTTGTGTTTGCTGGGTAGTACTGAAAGCGGCGTTTGGTCACATTTGTCCCCCCCCCCCTGCAGTTTTCAAAATATCCCAAACATCCCAATTTTAAGGCATGAGCAATATTTTGGAGCAACATTCTGGCTCTATGCACGTATTCGCTGTTTGAAATTCCGATTTTTATACCCAACATATGCAAAGTCCTGAAAGCAGCAGTGAGTCACATTTTGCACAAACTCCCCTGCAGTTTTCGAAATATCCCAAATATCCCAATTTCGAGGCCTGAGCCATATTTTGGAGCCAAATTCTGGCTCTCTGCACGTATTCGCAGTTTGAAATTACGACTTTTTTATACCCAACATATGCAAAGTACTGAAAGCGGCGTTTGGTCACATTTTCTCAATCCCCCTTCTGCAGTTTTCAAAGTATCCGAAACTTCCCAATTTCGAGGCCTGAGCCATATTTTGGAGCCAAATTCTGGCTCTCTGCACGTATTCGCAGTTTGAAATTACCACTTTTTTATACCCAACATATGCAAAGTACTGAAAGCAGCGTTTGGTTACATATGTCATAAACCCCCCTGCATTTTTCAAAATATGCCAAACATCCCAATTTCGAGGCCTGAGCCATATTTTGGAGCCAAATTCAAGCTCTCTGCATGTATTCGCAGTTTGAAATTTCGACTTTTTATACCCACTATATGCCAAGTTCTAAAAGCAGCGTTTGGTCATAATTGACACAAACCCCCGTGCAGTTTTCAAAATATCCCAAACATCCCAATTTCGAGGACTGAGCAATATTTGGGAGCCAAATTCTGGCTCTCTGCACGTATTCGCAGTTTGAAATTACGACTTTTTTATACCCAACATATGCCAAGAACTGAACGCAGCTTTTGGTCACATTTGTCTCAATCCCCCCTGCAGTTTTCAAAATATCCCAAATATACCAATTTCGACGCCTCAGCCATATTTTGGAGGCAAATTCTGGCTCTCTGCACGTATTCCCAGTTTGATGTAACGACTTTTTATACCCAACATATGCCAAGTACTGAAAGCTGCAGTGAGTATCATTTTGCAAAAACTCCCCTGCAGTTTTCAAAATATCCCAAACATCTCAATTTCGAGGCCTGAGCCATATTTTGGAGCCAAATTCTGGCTCTCTGCACGTATTCGCAGTTTGAAATTACGAATTTTTATACCAAACATATGCCAAGTACTGAAAGCGGCGTTTGGTCACATTTGTCCCAAATCCCCCCATGCAGTTTTCAAAATATCCAAAACATCCCAATTTCGAGGCCTGAGTCATATTTTGGAGCAAAATTCTGGCTCTATGCACGTATTCGCGGTTTGAAATTACGAGATTTTATACCCAACATATGCCAAGTCCTGAAAGCGGCAGTGAGTCTCATTTCGCACAAACTCCCCTGCAGTTTTCAAAATATCCCAAACATCCCAATTTCGAGGCCTGGGCCATATTTTGGAGCCATATTCAAGCTCTCTGCACGTATTCGCAGTTTGAAATTACGACTTTTTATACCCACCATATGCCAAGTTCTGAAAGCGGCGTTTGGTCATATTTGTCCCAAACCCCCGTGCAGTTTTCAAAATATCCCAAACATCCCAATTTCAAGGACTGAGCAATATTTGGGAGCCAAATTCTGGCTCTCTGCACGTATTCGCAGTTTGAAATTACGACTTTTTATACCCAACATATGCCTAGTACTGAAAGCGGCAGTGAGTCACATTTTGCACAAACTCCCCTGCAGTTTTCAAAATATCCCAATTTCGAGGCCTGAGACATATTTTGGAACCAAATTCAGGCTCTCTGCACGTATTCGCAGTTTGAAATTCCGACTTTTTATACCCAACATATGCCTAGTACTAAAAGCGGCGTTTGGTTACAGTTGTCCCAAACCCCCTCCCTGCAAATTTCAAAATAACCCAAACATCCCAATTTTGAGGCCTGAGCAATATTTTGGAGTCAAATTCTGGCTCTATGCACGTATTCGCAGTTTGAAATTACGACTTTTTATACCCAACATATGCAAAGTCCTGAAAGCGGCAGTGAGTCACATTTTGCACAAACTCTTCTGCAGTTTTCAAAATATCCCAAACATCCCAATTTCGAGGCCTGAGACATATTTTGGAGCCAAATTCTGGCTCTCTGCACGTATTTGCAGTTTGAAATTACGACTTTTTTATAGTCAACATATGCTAAGTACTGAAAGCAGCGTTTGGTCACATTTGTCCCAAACGCCCCCTGCAGTTTTCAAAATATCCCAAACATCCCAATTTTGAGGCCTGAGCAATATTTTGGAGCTAAATTCTGGATCTATGCGCGTATTCGTTGTTTTATATAACGACTTTTTATACCCAACATATGCCAAGTACTGAAAGCAGCGTTTGGTCACATTTGTCCCAAACCCCCCATGCAGTTTTCAAAAAATCCCAAACATCCCAATTTCGAGGCCTGAGCCATATTTTGGAGACTAATTCTGGCTCTATGTACGTATTCGCGGCTTGAAATTACGAGATTTTATACCCAACATATGCCAAGTCCTGAAAGCGGCAGTGAGTCACATTTTGCACAAATTCCCTTGCAGTTTTCGAAATATCCCAAATATCACAATTTCGAGGCCTGAGACATATTTTGGAACCAAATTCAGGCTCTCTGCACGTATTCGCAGTTTGAAATTACGACTTTTTTATACCCAACATATGCCTTGTACTGAAAGCGGCGTTTGGTCACATTTGTCCAACCCCCCTCCCCTGCAGTTTTCAAAATATCCCAAACATCCCAATTTCAAGGACTGAGCATTATTTGGGAGCCAAATTCTAGCTCTCTGCACGTATTCGCAGTTTGATATAACGACTTTTTATACCCAACATATGCCAAGTACTGAAAGCGGCGTTTGGTCACATTTGTCCCAAACCCCCCCAAGCAGTTTTCAAAAAATCCCAAACATCCCAATTTCGAGGCCTGAGCCATGTTTTGGAGCCTAATTCTGGCTCTATGCACGTATTCGCGGTTTGAAATTACGAGATTTTATACCCAACATATTCAAAGTACTGAAAGCGGCAGTGAGTCACATTTTGCACAAACTCCCCTGCAGTTTTCAAAATATCCCAAATATCCCAATTTCGAGGCCTGAGACATATTTTGGAACCAAATTCAGGCTCTCTGCACGTATTCGCAGTTTGAAATTACGACTTTTTATACCCAACATATGCCTAGTACTGAAAGCGGCGTTTGGTTACAGTTGTCCCAAACCCCCTCCCTGCAAATTTCAAAATAACCCAAACATCCCAATTTTGAGGCCTGAGCAATATTTTGGAGCCAAATTCTGGCTCTATGCACGTATTCGCAGTTTGAAATTACGACTTTTTATACCCAACATATTCCAAGTACTGAAAGCGGCGTTTGGTCACATTTGTCCCAAACCCCCCCATGCAGTTTTCAAAATATCCCAAATATCCCAATTTCGACGCCTCAGCCATATTTTGGAGCCAAATTCTGGCTCTCTGCACGTATTCGCAATTTGAAATTACGATTTTTTATACCAAATATATGCCAAGTACTGAAAGCGGCGTTTGGTCACATTTGTCCCAAAACCCCCCATGCAGTTTTCAAAATATCGAAAACATCCCAATTTCGAGGCCTGAGTCATATTTTGGAGCAAAATTCTGGCTCTATGCACGTATTCGCAGTTTGCAATTACGAGATTTTATACCCAACATATGCCAAGTCCTGAAAGCGGCAGTGAGTTTCATTTCGCACAAACTCCCCTGCAGTTTTCGAAATATCCCAAATATCCCATTTTCGAGGCCTGAGACATATTTTGGAGCCAAATGCTGGCTCTCTGCACGTATTCGCAGTTTGAAATTACGACTTTTTTATACCCAACATATGCCAAGTACTGAAAGCGACAATTAGTCACATTTGTCCCAAACCCCTCCAGCAATTTTTAAAATATCCCAAACATCCCAATTTCGAGGTCTTAGCTATATTTTGGAGTCAAATTCTGGCTCTCTGCACGTATTCGCAGTTTGAAATTGCGATTTTTTTATACCCAACATATGGCAAGTACTGAAAGTGGCGTTTGGTCACATTTGTCTCAATCCCCCGTGCAGTT
Organism: Procambarus clarkii; assembly: GCF_040958095.1. Classification (NCBI taxonomy): domain Eukaryota; kingdom Metazoa; phylum Arthropoda; class Malacostraca; order Decapoda; family Cambaridae; genus Procambarus; species Procambarus clarkii. The sequence goes on from NC_091202.1 coordinate 1,221,252, forward strand.
TTCAAAATATCCCAAACATCCCAATTTCAAGGACTGAGCAATATTTGGGAGCCAAATTCTGGCTCTCTGCACGTATTCGCAGTTTGATATAACGACTTTTTATACCCAACATATGCCAAGTACTGAAAGCGGCGTTTGGTCACATTTGTCCCAAACCCCCCAAGCAGTTTTCAAAAAATCCCAAACATCCCAATTTCGAGGCCTGAGTCATATTTTAGAGCCATATTCAAGCTCTCTGCACGTATTCGCAGTTTGAAATTACGACTTTTTATACCCACCATATGCCAAGTTCTGAAAGCGGCGTTTGGTCATATTTGTCCCAAACCCCCGTGCAGTTTTCAAAATATCCCAAACATCCCAATTTCAAGGACTGAGCAATATTTGGGAGCCAAATTCTGGCTCTCTGCACGTATTCGCAGTTTGATATAACGACTTTTTATACCCAACATATGCCAAGTACTGAAAGCGGCGTTTGGTCACATTTGTCCCAAACCCCCCAAGCAGTTTTCAAAAAATCCCAAACATCCCAATTTCGAGGCCTGAGCCATGTTTTGGAGCCTAATTCTGGCTCTATGCACGTATTCGCGGTTTGAAATTACGAGATTTTATACCCAACATATGCAAAGTACTAAAAGCGGCAGTGAGTCACATTTTGCACAAACTCCCCTGCAGTTTTCAAAATATCCCAAATATCCCAATTTCGAGGCCTGAGACATATTTTGGAACCAAATTCAGGCTCTCTGCACGTATTCGCAGTTTGAAATTACGACTTTTTATACCCAACATATGCCTAGTACTGAAAGCGGCGTTTGGTTACAGTTGTCCCAAACCCCCTCCCTGCAAATTTCAAAATAACCCAAACATCCCAATTTTGAGGCCTGAGCAATATTTTGGAGCCAAATTCTGGCTCTATGCACGTATTCGCAGCTTGAAATTACGACTTTTTATACCCAACATATTCCAAGTACTGAAAGCGGCGTTTGGTCACATTTGTCCCAAACCCCCCCATGCAGTTTTCAAAATATCCCAAATATCCCAATTTCGACGCCTCAGCCATATTTTGGAGCCAAATTCTGGCTCTCTGCACGTATTCGCAATTTGAAATTACGATTTTTTATACCAAATATATGCCAAGTACTGAGAGCGGCGTTTGGTCACATTTGTCCCAAACCCCCCCATGCAGTTTTCAAAATATCCAAAACATCCCAATTTCGAGGCCTGAGTCATATTTTGGAGCAAAATTCTGGCTCTAAGCACGTATTCGCAGTTTGAAATTACGAGATTTTATACCCAACATATGCCAAGTCCTGAAAGCGGCAGTGAGTTTCATTTCGCACAAACTCCCCTGCAGTTTTCGAAATATCCCAAATATCCCATTTTCGAGGCCTGAGACATATTTTGGAGCCAAATTCTGGCTCTCTGCACGTACTCGCAGTTTGAAATTACGACTTTTTTATACCCAACATATGCCAAGTACTGAAAGCGACAATTAGTCACATTTGTCCCAAACCCCTCCTGCAATTTTTAAAATATCCCAAACATCCCAATTTCGAGGTCTTAGCTATATTTTGGAGTCAAATTCTGGCTCTCTGCACGTATTCGCAGTTTGAAATTGCGATTTTTTTATACCCAACATATGGCAAGTACTGAAAGTGGCGTTTGGTCACATTTGTCTCAATCCCCACTGCAGTTTTCAAAATATCCCAAACATCCCAATTTCGAGGCCTGAGTCATATTTTAGAGCCATATTCAAGCTCTCTGCACGTATTCGCAGTTTGAAATTACGACTTTTTATACCCACCATATGCCAAGTTCTAAAAGCAGCGTTTGGTCATATTTGTCCCAAACCCCCGTGCAGTTTTCAAAATATCCCTAACATCTCAATTTCGAGGACTGAGCAATATTTGGGAGCCAAATTCTGGCTCTCTGCACGTATTCGCAGTTTTATATAACGACTTTTTATACCCAACATATGCCAAGTACTGAAAGCGGCGTTTGGTCACATTTGTCCGAAACCCCCCATGCAGTTTTCAAAAAATCCCAAACATCCCAATTTCGAGGCCTGAGCCATATTTTGGAGCCTAATTCTGGCTCTATGCACGTATTCGCGGTTTGAAATTACGAGATTTTATACCCAACATATGCAAAGTACTGAAAGCGGCAGTGAGTCACATTTTGCACAAACTCCCCTGCAGTTTTCAAAATATCCCAAATATCCCAATTTCGAGGCCTGAGACATATTTTGGAACCAAATTCAGGCTCTCTGCACGTATTCGCAGTTTGAAATTACGACTTTTTATACCCAACATATGCCTAGTACTGAAGGCGGCGTTTGGTTACAGTTGTCACAAACCCCCTCCCTGCAAATTTCAAAATAACCCAAACATCCCAATTTTGAGGCCTGAGCAATATTTTGGAGCCAAATTCTGGCTCTATGCACGTATTCGCAGTTTGAAATTACGACTTTTTATACCCAACATATGCAAAGTCCTGAAAGCGGCAGAGTCTTATTTTGCACAAACTCCCCTGCAGTTTTCGAAATATCCCAAATATCCCAATTTCGAGGCCTGAGCCATATTTTGGAGCCAAATTCTGGCTCTCTGCACGTATTCGCAGTTTGAAATTACGACTTTTTTATTCCCAACATATGCGAAGTACTGAAAGCGGCATTAGGTCACATTTGTCCCAAACCCCCCTGCAGTTTTCAAAATATCCCAAACATGCCAATTTCGAGGACTGAGCAATATTTGGGAGCCAAATTCTGGCTCTCTGCACGTATTCGCAGTTTGATATAACGACTTTTTATTCCCAACATATGCCAAGTACTGAAAGCGGCAGCGAGTCACATTTTGCAAAAACTCTTCTGTAGTTTTCAAAATATCCCAAACATCCCAATTTCGAGGTCTGAGACATATTTTGGAGCCAAATTCTGGCTCTCTGCACGTATTCGCAGTTTGAAATTACGACTTTTTTATACCCAACATATGCTAAGTACTGAAAGCGGCGTTTGGTCACATTTGTCCCAAACCCCCCCTGCAGTTTTCAAAATATCCCAAACATCCCAATTTTGAGGCCTGAGCAATATTTTGGAGCCAAATTCTGACTCTATGCACGTATTCGTTGTTTTATATAACGAATTTTTATACCCAACATATGCCAAGTACTGAAAGCAGCGTTTGGTCACATTTGTCCCAAACCCCCCATGCAGTTTTCCAAAAATCCCAAACATCCCAATTTCGAGGCCTGAGCCATATTTTGGAGACTAATTCTGGCTCTATGTACGTATTCGCGATTTAAAATTACGAGATTTTATACCCAACATATGCCAAGTCCTGAAAGCGGCAGTGAGTCACATTTTGCACAAATTCCCTTGCAGTTTTCGAAATATCCCAAATATCACAATTTCGAGGCCTGAGACATATTTTGGAACCAAATTCAGGCTCTCTGCACGTATTCGCAGTTTGAAATTACGATTTTTTATACCAAACATATGCCAAGTACTGAAAGCGGCGTTTGGTAACATTTGTCCCAAACCCCCCCATGCAGTTTTCAAAATATCCAAAACATCCCAATTTCGAGGCCTGAGTCATATTTTGGAGCAAAATTCTGGCTCTATGCACGTATTCGCGGTTTGAAATTACGAAATTTTATACCCAACATATGCCAAGTCCTGAAAGAGGCAGTGAGTCTCATTTCGCACAAACTCCCCTGCAGTTTTCGAAATATCCCAAATATCCCATTTTCGAGGCCTGATATATATTTTGGAGCCAGATTCTGGCTCTCTGCACGTATTCGCAGTTTGAAATTACGACTTTTTTATACCCAACATATGCCAAGTACTGAAAGCGACAATTGGTCACATTTGTCCCAAACCCCTCCTGCAATTTTTAAAATATCCCAAATATCCCAATTTTGAGGCCTGAGCAATATTTTGGAGGCAAATTCTGGCTCTATGCACGTTTTCGCAGTTTGAAATTACGAATTTTTATACCCAACATACGCAAAGTCATGAAAGCGGCGTTTGGTCACATTTGTCCCAAACCGCTCTGCAGTTTTCAAAATATCAAAAACATCCCAATTTCGAGGCCTGTGCCATATTTTGGAGCCATATTCAAGCTCTCTGCACGTATTCGCAGTTTGCAATTACGACTTTTTATACCCACCATATGCCAAGTTCTGAAAGCGGCGTTTGGTTACATTTGTCCCAAACCCCCTCCCTGCAAATTTCAAAATAACCCAAACATCCCAATTTTGAGGCCTGAGCAATATTTTGGAGCCAAATTCTGGCTCTATGTACGTATTCGCAGTTTGAAATTACGACTTTTTATACCCAACATATGCAAAGTCCTGAAAGCGGCAGTGAGACACATTTTGCACAAACTCCCCTGCAGTTTTCGAAATATCCCAAATATCCCAATTTCGAGGCCTGAGCCATATTTTGGAGCCAAATTCTGGCTCTCTGCACGTATTCGCAGTTTGAAATTTCGACTTTTTTATATCCAACATATGCCAAGTACTGAAAGCGGCGTTTGGTCACATTTGTCTCAATCCCCCTTCTGCAGTTTTCAAAGTATCCCAAACTTCCCAATTTCGAGGCCTGAGCCATTCTTTGGAGCCAAATTCTGGCTCTCTGCACGTATTCGCAGTTTGAAATTACGACTTTTTTATACCCAACATATGCGAAGTACTGAAAGCGGCGTTAGGTCACATTTGTCCCAAACCCCCCTGCAGTTTTCAAAATATCCCAAACAACCCAATTTCGAGGCCTGAGCCATATTTTGGAGCCAAATTCAAGCTCTCTGCACGTATTCGCAGTTTGAAATTAAGACTTTTTCTACCCACCATATGCCAAGTTCTGAATGCGGCGTTTGGTCATATTTGTCCCAAACACCCGTGCAGTTTTCAAAATATCTCAAACATCCTAATTTCGAGGACTGAGCAATATTTGGGAGCCAAATTCTGGCTCTCTGCACGTATTCGCAGTTTGATATAACGACTTTTTATACCCAACATATGCCAAGTACTGAAAGCTGCAGTGAGTCACATTTTGCAAAAACTCCCCTGCAGTTTTCAAAATATCCCAAACATCCCAATTTCGAGGCCTGAGCCATATTTTTGGAGCCAAATTCTGGCTCTCTGCGCGTATTCGCAGTTTGAAATTACGAATTTTTATACCCAACATATGCCTAGTACTGAAAGCGGCATTTGGTTACATTTGTCCCAAACCCCCTCCCTGCAAATTTCAAAATAACCCAAACATCCCAATTTTGAGGCCTGAGCAATATTTTGGAGCCAAATTCTGGCTCTATGCACGTATTCGCAGTTTGAAATTACGACTTTTTATGCCCAACATATCCAAAGTCCTGAAAGCGGCAGTGAGACACATTTTGCACAAACTCCCCTGCAGTTTTCGAAATATCCCAAATATCCCAATTTCGAGGCCTGAGCCATATTTTGGAGCCAAATTCTGGCTCTCTGCACGTATTCGCAGTTTGAAATTACGACTTTTTTATATCCAACATATGCCAAGTATTGAAAGCGGCGTTTGGTCACATTTGTCTCAATCCCCCTTCTGCAGTTTTCAAAGTATCCCAAACTTCCCAATTTCGAGGCCTGAGCCATACTTTGGAGCCAAATTCTGGCTCTCTGCACGTATTCGCAGTTTGAAATTACGACTTTTTTATACCCAACATATGCGAAGTACTGAAAGCGGCGTTAGGTCACATTTGTCCCAAACCCCCCTGCAGTTTTCAAAATATCCCAAACATTCCAATTTCGAGGCCTGAGCCATATTTTGGAGCCAAATTCAAGCTCTCTGCACGTATTCGCAGTTTGAAATTAAGACTTTTTCTACCCACCATATGCCAAGTTCTGAAAGCAGCGTTTGGTCATATTTGTCCCAAACACCCGTGCAGTTTTCAAAATATCCCAAACATCCTAATTACGAGGACTGAGCAATATTTGGGAGCCAAATTCTGGCTCTCTGCACGTATTCGCAGTTTGATATAACGACTTTTTATACCCAACATATGCCAAGTACTGAAAGCTGCAATGAGTCACATTTTGCAAAAACTCCCCTGCAGTTTTCAAAATATCCCAAACATCCCAATTTCGAGGCCTGAGCCATATTTTTGGAGCCAAATTCTGGCTCTCTGCACGTATTCGCAGTTTGAAATTACGAATTTTTATACCCAACATATGCCAAGTACTGAAAGCGGCGTTTGGTCACATTTGTCCCATACCCCCATGCAGTTTTCAAAATATCCAAAACATTCCAATTTCGAGGCCTGAGTCATATTTTGGAGCCTAATTCTGGCTCTATGCACCTATTAGCGGTTTGAAATTACGAGATTTTATACCCAACATATGCCAAGTCCTGAAAGCGGCAGTGAGTCACATTTCGAACAAACTCCCCTTCAGTTTTCGAAATATCCCAAATATCCCATTTTTGAGGCCTGAGACATATTTTGAACCAAATTCTGGCTCTCTGCACGTATTTGCAATTTGAAAATACGACTTTTTTATACCCAACATATGCCAAGTACTGAAAGCGGTGTTTGGTCACATTTGTCCCAAGCCCCACCTGCAGTTTTCAAAATATCCCAAACATCCCAATTTTGAGGCCTGAACAATATTTTGGAGCCAAATTCTGGCTCTATGCACGTATTCGCAGTTTGAAATTACGACTTTTTATACCCAATATATGCAAAGTCCTGAAAGCGGCAGTGACTCACATTTTGCACAAACTCCTCTGCAGTTTTCGAAATATCCCAAATATCCCAATTTCGAGGCCTGAGCCATATTTTGGAGCCAAATTCTGGCTCTCTGCACGTATTCGCAGTTTGAAATTACGACTTTTTTATACCCAACATATGCCAAGTACTGAAAGCGGCGTTTGGTCACATTTGTCTCAATCCCCCTTCTGCAGGTTTCAAAGTATCCCAAACTTCCCAATTTCGAGGCCTGAGCCATACTTTGGAGCCAAATTCTGGCTCTCTGCACGTATTCGAAGTTTGAAATTACGACTTTTTTATACCCAACATATGCGAAGTACTGAAAGCGGCGTTAGGTCACATTTGTCCCAAACCCCCCTGCAGTTTTCAAAATATGCCAAACATCCCAATTTCGAGGCCTAAGCCATATTTTGGAGCCAAATTCAAGCTCTCTGCACGTATTCGCAGTTTGAAATTACGACTTTTTATACCCACCATATGCCAAGTTCTGAAAGCGGCGTTTGGTCATATTTGTCCCAAACCCCCGTGCAGTTTTCAAAATATCCCAAACATCCCAATTTCGAGGACTGAGCAATATTTGGGAGCCAAATTCTGGCTCTCTAAACGTATTCGCAGTTTGATATAACGACTTTTTATACCCAACATATGCCAAGTACTGAAAGCTGCAGTGAGTCACATTTTGCAAAAACTCTTCTGCAGTTTTCAAAATATCCCAAACATCCCAATTTCGAGGCCTGAGACATATTTTGGAGCCAAATTCTGGCTCTCTGCACGTATTCGCAGTTTTATATAACGACTTTTTATACCCAACATATGCCAAGTACTGAAAGCAGCGTTTGGTCACATTTGTCCCAAACCCCCCATGCAGTTTTCAAAAAATCCCAAACATCCCAATTTCGAGGCCTGAGCCATATTTTGGAGACTAATTCTGGCTCTATGTACGTATTCGCGGTTTCAAATTACGAGATTTTTTACCCAACATATGCCAAGTCCTGAAAGCGGCAGTGAGTCACATTTTGCACAAACATCCCTGCAGTTTTCGAAATATCCCAAATATCCCAATTTCGAGGCCTGAGACATATATTGGAACCAAATTCAGGCTCTCTGCATCTATTTGCAGTTTGAATTTACGACTTTTTTATACCCATCATATGCCAAGTACTGAAAGCGGCGTTTGGTCACATTTGTCCCAAACACCCCCTGCAGTTTTTAAAATATCCCAAACATCCCAATTTCGAGGCCTGAGCCAAATTCTGGCTCTATGCACGTATTCGCGGTTTGAAATTACGAGATTTTATACCCATCATATGCCAAGTACTGAGAGCGGCGTTTTGTCATATTTGTCTCAATCCCTCCTGCAGTTTTCAAAATATCCTAAACATCCCAATTTCGAGGATTTAGCTATATTTTGGAGTCAAATTCTGGGTCTCTGCACGTATTCGCAGTTTGAAATTGCGACTTTTTTATACCCAACATATGGCAAGTACTGAAAGTGGCGTTTTGTCACAGTTGTCTCAATCCCCCCTGCAGTTTTCAAAATATCCCAAACATCCCATTTTCGAGACCTGAGTCATATTTTAGAGCCATATTCAAGCTCTCTGCACGTATTCGCAGTTTGAAATTTCGACTTTTTATACCCACCATATGCCAAGTTCTGAAAGCGGCGTTTGGTCATAATTGACCCAAACCCCCGTGCAGTTTTCAAAATATCCCAAACATCCCAATTTCGAGGACTGAGCAATCTTTGGGAGCCAAATTCTGGCTCTCTGCACGTATTCGCAGTTTGATATAACGACTTTTTATACCCAACATATGCCAAGTACTGAAAGCTGCAGTGAGTCACATTTTGCAAAAACTCCCCTGCAGTTTTCAAAATATCCCAAACATCTCAATTTCGAGGCCTGAGCCATATTTTGGAGCCAAATTCAAGCTCTCTGCACGTATTCGCAGTTTGAAATTACGACTTTTTATACCCACCATATGCCAAGTTCTGAAAGCGGCGTTTGGTCATATTTGTCCCAAACCCCCGTGCAGTTTTCAAAATATCCCAAACATCCCAATTTCGAGGACTGAGCAATCTTTGGGAGCCAAATTCTGGCTCTCTGCACGTATTCGCAGTTTGATATAACGACTTTTTATACCCAACATATGCCAAGTACTGAAAGCTGCAGTGAGTCACATTTTGCAAAAACTCCCCTGCAGTTTTCAAAATATCCCAAACATCTCAATTTCGAGGCCTGAGCCATATTTTGGAGCCAAATTCTGGCTCTCTGCACGTATTCGCTGTCTGAAATTACGACCTTTTTATACCCAACATATGCCAAGTACTGAACGCAGCGTTTGGTCACATTTGTCTCAATCCCCCCTGCAGTTTTCAAAATATCCCAAATATCCCAATTTCGAAGCCTCAGCCATATTTTGGAGCCAAATTCTGGCTCTCTGCATGTATTCGCAGTTTGAAATTACGAATTTTTATACCAAACATATGCCAAGTACGGAAAGCGGCGTTTGGTCACATTTGTCCCATACCCCCATGCAGTTTTCAAAATATCCAAAACATCCCAATTTCGAGACCGGAGTCATATTTTGGAGCAAAATTCTGGCTCTATGCACGTATTCGCGGTTTGAAATTACGAGATTTTATACCCAACATATGCCAAGTCCTGAAAGCGGAAGTGAGTAACATTTCGCTCAAACTTCCCTGCAGTTTTCGAAATATCCCATTTTCGAGGCCTGAGACATATTTTGGAGCCATATTCTGGCTCTCTGCACGTATTCGCAGTTTGAAATTACGACTTTTTAATACCCAACATATGCCAAGTACTGAAAGTGGCGTTTGGTCACATTTGACCCAAACCCCACCTGCAGTTTTCAAAATATCCCAAACATCCCAATTTTGAGGCCTGAGCAATATTTTGGAGGCAAATTCTGGCTCTATGCACGTTTTCGCAGTTTGAAATTACGACTTTTTATACCCAACATATGCAAAGTCCTGAAAGCGGCGTTTGGTCACATTTGTCCCAAACCGCCCTTCAGTTTTCAAAAGATCCAAAACATCCCAATTTCGAGGCCTGAGCCATATTTTGGAGCCATATTCAAGCTCTCTGCACGTATTCGCAGTTTGAAATTACGACTTTTTATACCCACCATATGCCAAGTTCTGAAAGCGGCGTTTGGTCATATATGTCCCAAACCCCCGTGCAGTTTTCAATATATCCCAAACATCCCAATTTCAAGGACTGAGCAATATTTGGGAGCCAAATTCTGGCTCTCTGCACGTATTCGCAGTTTGATATAACGACTTTTTATACCCAAAATATGCCAAGTACTGAAAGCGGCGTTTGGTCACATTTGTCCCAAACCCCCCATGCAGTTTTCAAAAAATCCCAAACATCCCAATTTCGAGGCCTGAGCCATATTTTGGAGCCTAATTCTGGCTCTATGCACGTATTCGCGGTTTGAAATTACGAGATTTTATACCCAACATATGCCAAGTACTGAAAGCGGAAGTGAGTCACATTTTGCAGAAACTCCCCTGCACTTTTCAAAATATCCCAAATATCCCAATTTCGAGGCCTGAGACATATTTTGGAACCAAATTCAGGCTCTCTGCACGTATTCGCAGTTTGAAATTACGACTTTTTTATACCCAACATATGCCTAGTACTGAAAGCGGCGTTTGGTCACATTTGTCTCAAACCCTGTCCCTGCAGTCTTCAAAATACCCCAAACATCCCAATTTTGAGGCCTGAGCAATATTTTGGAGCCAAATTCTGGCTCTATGCACGTATTCGCAGTTTGAAATTACGACTTTTTATACCCAACATATGCAAAGTCCTGAAAGCGGCAGTGAGTCACATTTTGTACAAACTCCCCTGCAGTTTCCAAATATCCCAATTTCGAGGCCTGAGCCATATTTTGGAGCCAAATTCTGGCTCTCTGCACGTATTCGCAGTTTGAAATTATGACTTTTTTATACCCAACATATTCCAAGTACTGAAAGCGGAGTTTGGTCACATTTGTCTCTATCCCCCTTCTGCAGTTTTCAAAGTATCCCAAACTTCCCAATTTCGAGGCCTGAGCCATACTTTGGAGAAAAAATCTGGCTTTCTGCACGTATTCGCAGTTTGAAATTACGACTTTTTTATACCCAACATATGCGAAGTACTGAAAGCGGCGTTAGGTCACATTTGTCCCAAACCCCCCTGCAGTTTTCAAAATATCCCAAACATCCCAATTTCGAGGCCTGAGCCATATTTTGGAGCCAAATTCAAGCTCTCTGCACGTATTCGCAGTTTGAAATTACGACTTTTTATACCCACCATATGCCAAGTTCTGAAAGCGGCGTTTGGTCATATTTGTCCCAAACCCCCGTGCAGTTTTCAAAATATCCCAAACATCCCAATTTCGAGGACTGAGCAATCTTTGGGAGCCAAATTCTGGCTCTCTGCACGTATTCGCAGTTTGATATAACGACTTTTTATACCCAACATATGCCAAGTACTGAAAGCTGCAGTGAGTCACATTTTGCAAAAACTCCCCTGCAGTTTTCAAAATATCCCAAACATCTCAATTTCGAGGCCTGAGCCATATTTTGGAGCCAAATTCTGGCTCTCTGCACGTATTCGCTGTCTGAAATTACGACCTTTTTATACCCAACATATGCCAAGTACTGAACGCAGCGTTTGGTCACATTTGTCTCAATCCCCCCTGCAGTTTTCAAAATATCCCAAATATCCCAATTTCGAAGCCTCAGCCATATTTTGGAGCCAAATTCTGGCTCTCTGCATGTATTCGCAGTTTGAAATTACGAATTTTTATACCAAACATATGCCAAGTACGGAAAGCGGCGTTTGGTCACATTTGTCCCATACCCCCATGCAGTTTTCAAAATATCCAAAACATCCCAATTTCGAGACCGGAGTCATATTTTGGAGCAAAATTCTGGCTCTATGCACGTATTCGCGGTTTGAAATTACGAGATTTTATACCCAACATATGCCAAGTCCTGAAAGCGGAAGTGAGTAACATTTCGCTCAAACTTCCCTGCAGTTTTCGAAATATCCCATTTTCGAGGCCTGAGACATATTTTGGAGCCATATTCTGGCTCTCTGCACGTATTCGCAGTTTGAAATTACGACTTTTTAATACCCAACATATGCCAAGTACTGAAAGTGGCGTTTGGTCACATTTGACCCAAACCCCACCTGCAGTTTTCAAAATATCCCAAACATCCCAATTTTGAGGCCTGAGCAATATTTTGGAGGCAAATTCTGGCTCTATGCACGTTTTCGCAGTTTGAAATTACGACTTTTTATACCCAACATATGCAAAGTCCTGAAAGCGGCGTTTGGTCACATTTGTCCCAAACCGCCCTTCAGTTTTCAAAAGATCCAAAACATCCCAATTTCGAGGCCTGAGCCATATTTTGGAGCCATATTCAAGCTCTCTGCACGTATTCGCAGTTTGAAATTACGACTTTTTATACCCACCATATGCCAAGTTCTGAAAGCGGCGTTTGGTCATATATGTCCCAAACCCCCGTGCAGTTTTCAATATATCCCAAACATCCCAATTTCAAGGACTGAGCAATATTTGGGAGCCAAATTCTGGCTCTCTACACGTATTCGCAGTTTGATATAACGACTTTTTATACCCAAAATATGCCAAGTACTGAAAGCGGCGTTTGGTCACATTTGTCCCAAACCCCCCATGCAGTTTTCAAAAAATCCCAAACATCCCAATTTCGAGGCCTGAGCCATATTTTGGAGCCTAATTCTGGCTCTATGCACGTATTCGCGGTTTGAAATTACGAGATTTTATACCCAACATATCCCAAGTACTGAAAGCGGCAGTGAGTCACATTTCAGAAACTCCCCTGCACTTTTCAAAATATCCCAAATATCCCAATTTCGAGGCCTGAGACATATTTTGGAACCAAATTCAGGCTCTCTGCACGTATTCGCAGTTTGAAATTACGACTTTTTTATACCCAACATATGCCTAGTACTGAAAGCGGCGTTTGGTCACATTTGTCTCAAACCCTGTCCCTGCAGTCTTCAAAATACCCCAAACATCCCAATTTTGAGGCCTGAGCAATATTTTGGAGCCAAATTCTGGCTCTATGCACGTATTCGCAGTTTGAAATTACGACTTTTTATACCCAACATATGCAAAGTCCTGAAAGCGGCAGTGAGTCACATTTTGTACAAACTCCCCTGCAGTTTCCAAATATCCCAATTTTGAGGCCTGAGCCATATTTTGGAGCCAAATTCTGGCTCTCTGCACGTATTCGCAGTTTGAAATTACGACTTTTTTATACCCAACATATTCCAAGTACTGAAAGCGGAGTTTGGTCACATTTGTCTCTATCCCCCTTCTGCAGTTTTCAAAGTATCCCAAACTTCCCAATTTCGAGGCCTGAGCCATACTTTGGAGAAAAAATCTGGTTTTCTGCACGTATTCGCAGTTTGAAAATACGACTTTTTTATACCCAACATATGCGAAGTACTGAAAGCGGCGTTAGGTCACATTTGTCCCAAACCCCCCTGCAGTTTTCAAAATATCCCAAACATCCCAATTTCGAGGCCTGAGCCATATTTTGGAGCCAAATTCAAGCTCTCTGCACGTATTCGCAGTTTGAAATTACGACTTTTTATACCCACCATATGCCAAGTTCTGAAAGCGGCGTTTGGTCATATTTGTCCCAAACCCCCGTGCAGTTTTCAAAATATCCCAAACATCCCAATTTCGAGGACTGAGCAATCTTTGGGAGCCAAATTCTGGCTCTCTGCACGTATTCGCAGTTTGATATAACGACTTTTTATACCCAACATATGCCAAGTACTGAAAGCTGCAGTGAGTCACATTTTGCAAAAACTCCCCTGCAGTTTTCAAAATATCCCAAACATCTCAATTTCGAGGCCTGAGCCATATTTTGGAGCCAAATTCTGGCTCTCTGCACGTATTCGCTGTCTGAAATTACGACCTTTTTATACCCAACATATGCCAAGTACTGAACGCAGCGTTTGGTCACATTTGTCTCAATCCCCCCTGCAGTTTTCAAAATATCCCAAATATCCCAATTTCGAAGCCTCAGCCATATTTTGGAGCCAAATTCTGGCTCTCTGCATGTATTCGCAGTTTGAAATTACGAATTTTTATACCAAACATATGCCAAGTACGGAAAGCGGCGTTTGGTCACATTTGTCCCATACCCCCATGCAGTTTTCAAAATATCCAAAACATCCCAATTTCGAGACCGGAGTCATATTTTGGAGCAAAATTCTGGCTCTATGCACGTATTCGCGGTTTGAAATTACGAGATTTTATACCCAACATATGCCAAGTCCTGAAAGCGGAAGTGAGTAACATTTCGCTCAAACTTCCCTGCAGTTTTCGAAATATCCCATTTTCGAGGCCTGAGACATATTTTGGAGCCATATTCTGGCTCTCTGCACGTATTCGCAGTTTGAAATTACGACTTTTTTATACCCAACATATGCCAAGTACTGAAAGTGGCGTTTGGTCACATTTGACCCAAACCCCACCTGCAGTTTTCAAAATATCCCAAACATCCCAATTTTGAGGCCTGAGCAATATTTTGGAGGCAAATTCTGGCTCTATGCACGTTTTCGCAGTTTGAAATTACGACTTTTTATACCCAACATATGCAAAGTCCTGAAAGCGGCGTTTGGTCACATTTGTCCCAAACCGCCCTTCAGTTTTCAAAAGATCCAAAACATCCCAATTTCGAGGCCTGAGCCATATTTTGGAGCCATATTCAAGCTCTCTGCACGTATTCGCAGTTTGAAATTACGACTTTTTATACCCACCATATGCCAAGTTCTGAAAGCGGCGTTTGGTCATATATGTCCCAAACCCCCGTGCAGTTTTCAATATATCCCAAACATCCCAATTTCAAGGACTGAGCAATATTTGGGAGCCAAATTCTGGCTCTCTGCACGTATTCGCAGTTTGATATAACGACTTTTTATACCCAAAATATGCCAAGTACTGAAAGCGGCGTTTGGTCACATTTGTCCCAAACCCCCCATGCAGTTTTCAAAAAATCCCAAACATCCCAATTTCGAGGCCTGAGCCATATTTTGGAGCCTAATTCTGGCTCTATGCACGTATTCGCGGTTTGAAATTACGAGATTTTATACCCAACATATGCCAAGTACTGAAAGCGGCAGTGAGTCACATTTTGCAGAAACTCCCCTGCACTTTTCAAAATATCCCAAATATCCCAATTTCGAGGCCTGAGACATATTTTGGAACCAAATTCAGGCTCTCTGCACGTATTCGCAGTTTGAAATTACGACTTTTTTATACCCAACATATGCCTAGTACTGAAAGCGGCGTTTGGTCACATTTGTCTCAAACCCTGTCCCTGCAGTCTTCAAAATACCCCAAACATCCCAATTTTGAGGCCTGAGCAATATTTTGGAGCCAAATTCTGGCTCTATGCACGTATTCGCAGTTTGAAATTACGACTTTTTATACCCAACATATGCAAAGTCCTGAAAGCGGCAGTGAGTCACATTTTGTACAAACTCCCCTGCAGTTTCCAAATATCCCAATTTCGAGGCCTGAGCCATATTTTGGAGCCAAATTCTGGCTCTCTGCACGTATTCGCAGTTTGAAATTATGACTTTTTTATACCCAACATATTCCAAGTACTGAAAGCGGAGTTTGGTCACATTTGTCTCTATCCCCCTTCTGCAGTTTTCAAAGTATCCCAAACTTCCCAATTTCGAGGCCTGAGCCATACTTTGGAGAAAAAATCTGGCTTTCTGCACGTATTCGCAGTTTGAAATTACGACTTTTTTATACCCAACATATGCGAAGTACTGAAAGCGGCGTTAGGTCACATTTGTCCCAAACCCCCCTGCAGTTTTCAAAATATCCCAAACATCCCAATTTCGAGGCCTGAGCCATATTTTGGAGCCAAATTCAAGCTCTCTGCACGTATTCGCAGTTTGAAATTACGACTTTTTATACCCACCATATGCCAAGTTCTGAAAGCGGCGTTTGGTCATATTTGTCCCAAACCCCCGTGCAGTTTTCAAAATATCCCAAACATCCCAATTTCGAGGACTGAGCAATATTTGGGAGCCAAATTCTGGCTCTCTAAACGTATTCGCAGTTTGATATAACGACTTTTTATACCCAACATATGCCAAGTACTGAAAGCTGCAGTGAGTCACATTTTGCAAAAACTCTTCTGCAGTTTTCAAAATATCCCAAACATCCCAATTTCGAGGCCTGAGACATATTTTGGAGCCAAATTCTGGCTCTCTGCACGTATTCGCAGTTTTATATAACGACTTTTTATACCCAACATATGCCAAGTACTGAAAGCAGCGTTTGGTCACATTTGTCCCAAACCCCCCATGCAGTTTTCAAAAAATCCCAAACATCCCAATTTCGAGGCCTGAGCCATATTTTGGAGACTAATTCTGGCTCTATGTACGTATTCGCGGTTTGAAATTACGAGATTTTTTACCCAACATATGCCAAGTCCTGAAAGCGGCAGTGAGTCACATTTTGCACAAACATCCCTGCAGTTTTCGAAATATCCCAAATATCCCAATTTCGAGGCCTGAGACATATATTGGAACCAAATTCAGGCTCTCTGCATCTATTTGCAGTTTGAATTTACGACTTTTTTATACCCATCATATGCCAAGTACTGAAAGCGGCGTTTGGTCACATTTGTCCCAAACACCCCCTGCAGTTTCTAAATATCCCAAACATCCCAATTTCGAGGCCTGAGCCAAATTCTGGCTCTATGCACGTATTCGCGGTTTGAAATTACGAGATTTTATACCCATCATATGCCAAGTACTGAGAGCGGCGTTTTGTCATATTTGTCTCAATCCCTCCTGCAGTTTTCAAAATATCCTAAACATCCCAATTTCGAGGCCTTAGCTATTTTTTGGAGTCAAATTCTGGGTCTCTGCACGTATTCGCAGTTTGAAACTGCGACTTTTTTATACCCAACATATGGCAAGTACTGAAAGTGGCGTTTTGTCACAGTTGTCTCAATCCCCCCTGTAGTTTTCAAAATATCCCAAACATCCCATTTTCGAGGCCTGAGTCATATTTTAGAGCCATATTCAAGCTCTCTGCACGTATTCGCAGTTTGAAAATTCGACTTTTTATACCCACCATATGCCAAGTTCTGAAAGCGGCGTTTGGTCATAATTGACCCAAACCCCCGTGCAGTTTTCAAAATATCCCAAACATCCCAATTTCGAAAACTGAGCAATCTTTGGGAGCCAAATTCTGGCTCTCTGCACGTATTCGCAGTTTGATATAACGACTTTTTATACCCAACATATGCCAAGTACTGAAAGCTGCAGTGAGTCACATTTTGCAAAAACTCCCCTGCAGTTTTCAAAATATCCCAAACATCTCAATTTCGAGGCCTGAGCCATATTTTGGAGCCAAATTCTGGCTCTCTGCACGTATTCGCTGTTTGAAATTACGACCTTTTTATACCCAACATATGCCAAGTACTGAACGCAGCGTTTGGTCACATTTGTCTCAATCCCCCCTGCAGTTTTCAAAATATCCCAAATATCCCAATTTCGACGCCTCAGCCATATTTTGGAGCCAAATTCTGGCTCTCTGCATGTATTCGCAGTTTGAAATTACGAATTTTTATACCAAACATATGCCAAGTACGGAAAGCGGCGTTTGGTCACATTTGTCCCATACCCCCATGCAGTTTTCAAAATATCCAAAACATCCCAATTTCGAGACCGGAGTCATATTTTGGAGCAAAATTCTGGCTCTATGCACGTATTCGCGGTTTGAAATTACGAGATTTTATACCCAACATATGCCAAGTCCTGAAAGCGGAAGTGAGTAACATTTCGCTCAAACTCCCCTGCAGTTTTCGAAATATCCCATTTTCGAGGCCTGAGACATATTTTGGAGCCATATTCTGGCTCTCTGCACGTATTCGCAGTTTGAAATTACGACTTTTTTATACCCAACATATGCCAAGTACTGAAAGTGGCGTTTGGTCACATTTGACCCAAACCCCACCTGCAGTTTTCAAAATATCCCAAACATCCCAATTTTGAGGCCTGAGCAATATTTTGGAGGCAAATTCTGGCTCTATGCACGTTTTCGCAGTTTGAAATTACGACTTTTTATACCCAACATATGCAAAGTCCTGAAAGCGGCGTTTGGTCACATTTGTCCCAATCCGGCCTTCAGTTTTCAAAAGATCCAAAACATCCCAATTTCGAGGCCTGAGCCATATTTTGGAGGCATATTCAAGCTCTCTGCACGTATTCGCAGTTTGAAATTACGACTTTTTATACCCACCATATGCCAAGTTCTGAAAGCGGCGTTTGGTCATATATGTCCCAAACCCCCGTGCAGTTTTCAATATATCCCAAACATCCCAATTTCAAGGACTGAGCAATATTTGGGAGCCAAATTCTGGCTCTCTGCACGTATTCGCAGTTTGATATAACGACTTTTTATACCCAAAATATGCCAAGTACTGAAAGCGGCGTTTGGTCACATTTGTCCCAAACCCCCCATGCAGTTTTCAAAAAATCCCAAACATCCCAATTTCGAGGCCTGAGCCATATTTTGGAGCCTAATTCTGGCTCTATGCACGTATTCGCGGTTTGAAATTACGAGATTTTATACCCAACATATGCCAAGTACTGAAAGCGGCAGTGAGTCACATTTTGCAGAAACTCCCCTGCACTTTTCAAAATATCCCAAATATCCCAATTTCGAGGCCTGAGACATATTTTGGAACCAAATTCAGGCTCTCTGCACGTATTCGCAGTTTGAAATTACGACTTTTTTATACCCAACATATGCCTAGTACTGAAAGCGGCGTTTGGTCACATTTGTCTCAAACCCTGTCCCTGCAGTTTTCAAAATACCCCAAACATCCCAATTTTGAGGCCTGAGCAATATTTTGGAGCCAAATTCTGGCTCTATGCACGTATTCGCAGTTTGAAATTACGAATTTTTATACCCAACATATGCAAAGTCCTGAAAGCGGCAGTGAGTCACATTTTGTACAAACTCCCCTGCAGTTTCCAAATATCCCAATTTCGAGGCCTGAGCCATATTTTGGAGCCAAATTCTGGCTCTCTGCACGTATTCGCAGTTTGAAATTACGACTTTTTTATACCCAACATATTCCAAGTACTGAAAGCGGCGTTTGGTCACATTTGTCTCTATCCCCCTTCTGCAGTTTTCAAAGTATCCCAAACTTCCCAATTTCGAGGCCTGAGCCATACTTTGGAGAAAAAATCTGGCTTTCTGCACGTATTCGCAGTTTGAAATTACGACTTTTTTATACCCAACATATGCGAAGTACTGAAAGCGGCGTTAGGTCACATTTGTCCCAAACCCCCCTGCAGTTTTCAAAATATCCCAAACATCCCAATTTCGAGGCCTGAGCCATATTTTGGAGCCAAATTCAAGCTCTCTGCACGTATTCGCAGTTTGAAATTACGACTTTTTATACCCACCATATGCCAAGTTCTGAAAGCGGCGTTTGGTCATATTTGTCCCAAACCCCCGTGCAGTTTTCAATATATCCCAAACATCCCAATTTCAAGGACTGAGCAATATTTGGGAGCCAAATTCTGGCTCTCTGCACGTATTCGCAGTTTGATATAACGACTTTTTATACCCAAAATATGCCAAGTACTGAAAGCGGAGTTTGGTCACATTTGTCCCAAACCCCCCATGCAGTTTTCAAAAAATCCCAAACATCCCAATTTCGAGGCCTGAGCCATATTTTGGAGCCTCATTCTGGCTCTATGCACGTATTCGCGGTTTGAAATTACGAGATTTTATACCCAACATATGCCAAGTACTGAAAGTGGTAGTGAGTCACATTTTGCACAAACTCCCCTGCATTTTTCAAAATATCCCAAATATCCCAATTTCGAGGCCTGAGACATATTTTGGAACCAAATTCAGGCTCTCTGCACGTATTCGCAGTTTGAAATTACGACTTTTTATACCCAACATATGCCTAGTACTGAAAGCGGCGTTTGGTCACATTTGTAACAAACCCTATCTCTGAAGTTTTCAAAATATCCCAAACATCCCAATTTTGAGGCCTGAGCAATATTTTGGAGCTAAATTCTGGCTCTCTGCACGTATTCGCAGTTTGAAATTACGACTTTTTTATACCCAACATATGCCAAGTACTGAAAGCGGCGTTTGGTCACATTTGTCTCAATTCTCCTTCTGCAGTTTTCAAAGTATCCCAAACTTCCCAATTTCGAGGCCAGAGCCATATTTTGGAGCCAAATTCTGGCTCTCTGCACGTATTCGCAGTTTGAAATTACGACTTTTTATACCCACCATATGCCAAGTTCTGAAAGCGGCGTTTGGTCATATTTGTCCCAAACCCCCGTGCAGTTTTCAATATATCCCAAACATCCCAATTTCAAGGACTGAGCAATATTTGGGAGCCAAATTCTGGCTCTCTGCACGTATTCGCAGTTTGATATAACGACTTTTTATACCCAAAATATGCCAAGTACTGAAAGCGGAGTTTGGTCACATTTGTCCCAAACCCCCCATGCAGTTTTCAAAAAATCCCAAACATCCCAATTTCGAGGCCTGAGCCATATTTTGGAGCCTCATTCTGGCTCTATGCACGTATTCGCGGTTTGAAATTACGAGATTTTATACCCAACATATGCCAAGTACTGAAAGTGGTAGTGAGTCACATTTTGCACAAACTCCCCTGCATTTTTCAAAATATCCCAAATATCCCAATTTCGAGGCCTGAGACATATTTTGGAACCAAATTCAGGCTCTCTGCACGTATTCGCAGTTAGAAATTACGACTTTTTTATACCCAACATATGCCTAGTACTGAAAGCGGCGTTTGGTCACATTTGTAACAAACCCTATCTCTGAAGTTTTCAAAATATCCCAAACATCCCAATTTTGAGGCCTGAGCAATATTTTGGAGCTAAATTCTGGCTCTCTGCACGTATTCGCAGTTTGAAATTACGACTTTTTTATACCCAACATATGCCAAGTACTGAAAGCGGCGTTTGGTCACATTTGTCTCAATTCTCCTTCTGCAGTTTTCAAAGTATCCCAAACTTCCCAATTTCGAGGCCAGAGCCATATTTTGGAGCCAAATTCTGGCTCTCTGCACGTATTCGCAGTTTGAAATTACGAATTTTTATACCCAACATATGCCAAGTACTGAAAGCGCCGTTTGGTCACATTTGTCCCATACCCCCATGCAGTTTTCAAAATATCCAAAACATCCCAATTTCGAGACCGGAGTCATATTTTGGAGCAAAATTCTGGCTCTATGCACGTATTCGCGGTTTCAAATTACGAGATTTTGTATCCAACATATGCCAAGTACTGAAAGTGGCGTTTGGTCACATTTGTCCCAAACCCCACCTGCAGTTTTCAAAATATCCCAAACATCCCAATTTTGAGGCCTGAGCAATATTTTGGAGGCAAATTCTGGCTCTATGCACGTTTTCGCAGTTTGAAATTACGACTTTTTATACCCAACATATGCAAAGTCCTAGCTGAAAGCGGCGTTTGGTCACATTTGTCCCAAACCGCCCTTCAGTTTTCAAAATATCCAAAACATCCCAATTTCGAGGCCTGAGCCATATTTTGGAGCCATATTCAAGCTCTCTGCACGTATTTGCAGTATGAAATTACGACTTTTTATACCCACCATATGCCAAGTTCTGAAAGCGGCGTTTGGTAATATTTGTCCCAAACCCCCGTGCAGTTTTCAATATATCCTAAACATCCCAATTTCGAGGACTGAGTAATATTTGGGAGCCAAATTCAGGCACTCTGCACGTAATCGCAGTTTGGTATAACGACTTTTTATACCCAACATATGCCAAGTTCTGAAAGCTGCAGTGAGTCACATTTTGCAAAAACTACCCTGCAGTTTTCAAAATATCCCAAACATCCCAATTTCGAGGCCTGAGCCATATTTTGGAGCCAAATTCTGGCTCTCTGCACGTATTTGCAGTTTGAAATTACGAGTTTTTATACCCAACATATGCCAAGTACTGAAAGCGGCGTTTGGTCACATTTGTCCCATACCCCCATGCAGTTTTCAAAATATCCAAAACATCCCAATTTCGAGACCTGAGTCATATTTTGGAGCAAAATTCTGGCTCTATGCACGTATTCACGGTTTGAAATTACGAGATTTTATACCCAACATATGCCAAGTCCTGAAAGCGGCAGTGAGTAACATTTCGCACAAACTCCAATGCAGTTTTCGAAATATCCCAAATATCCCATTTTCGAGGCCTGAGACATATTTTGGAGCCAAATTCTGGCTCTCTGCACGTATTCGAAGTTTGAAATTACGACTTTTTTATACCCAACATATGCCAAGTACTGAAAGTGGCGTTTGGTCACATTTGTCCCAAACCTCACCTGCAGTTTTCAAAATATCCCAAACATCCCAATTTTGAGGCCTGAGCAATATTTTGGAGGCAAATTCTGGCTCTATGCACGTTTTCGCAGTTTGAAATTATGACTTTTTATACCCAACATATGCAAAGTCCTGAAAGCGGCGTTTGGTCACATTTGTCCCAAACCGCCCTGCAGTTTTCAAAATATCCAAAACATCCCAATTTCGAGGCCTGAGCCATATTTTGGAGCAATATTCAAGCTCTCTGCACGTATTCGCAGTTTGAAAATACGAATTTTTATACCCACTATATGCCAAGTTCTGAAAGCGGCGTTTGGTCATATTTGTCCCAAACCCCGTGCAGTTTTCAAAATATCCCAAACATCCCAATTTCAAGGACTGAGCAATATTTGGGAGCCAAATTCTGGCTCTCTGCACGTATTCGCAGTTTGATATAACGAATTTTTATACCCAACATATGCCAAGTACTGAAAGCGGCGTTTGGTCACATTTGTCCCAAACCCTCCATGCAGTTTTCAAAAAATCCCAAACATCCCAATTTCGAGGCCTCAGCCATATTTTGGAGCCTAATTCTGGCTCTATGCACGTATTCGCGGTTTGAAATTAAAAGATTTTATACCCAACATATGCCAAGTACTGAAAGCGGCAGTGAGTCACATTTTGCACAAACTCCCCTGCAGTTTTCAAAATATCCCAATTTCGAGGCCTGAGCCATATTTTGGAGCCAAATTCAAGCTCTCTGCACGTATTCGCAGTTTGAAATTACGACTTTTTATACCCACCATATGCCAAGTTCTGAAAGCTGCGTTTGGTCATATTTGTCCCAAACCCCCGTGCAGTTTTCAAAATATCTCAAACATCCCAATTTCGAGGACTGATCAATATTTGGGAGCCAAATTCTGGCTCTCTGCATGTATTCGCAGTTTGATATAACGACTTTTTATACCGAACATATGCCAAGTACTGAAAGCTGCAGTGAGTCACATTTTGCAAAAACTCCCCTGTAGTTTTCAAAATATCCCAAACATCCCAATTTCAAGGCCTGAGCCCTATTTTGGAGCCAAATTCTGGCTCTCTGCACGTATTCGCAGTTTGAAATTACGACTTTTTTATACCCAACATATGCCTAGTACTGAAAGCGGCGTTTGGTCACATTTGTCCCAAACCCTGTCCCTGCAGTTTTCAAAATATCCCAAACATCCCAATTTTGAGGCCTGAGCAATATTTTGGAGCCAAATTCTGGCTCTATGCACGTATTCGCAGTTTGAAATTACGACTTTTTTATACCCAACTTATGCCAAGTACTGAAAGCGGCGTTTGGTCACATTTGTCCCAAACCCCCTCCCTGCAGTTTTCAAAATATCCCAAACATCCCAATTTTGAGGCCTGAGCAATATTTTGGAGCCAAATTCTGGCTCTATGCACGTATTCGCAGTTTGAAATTACGACTTTTTATACCCAACATATGCAAAGTCCTGAAAGCAGCAGTGAGTCACATTTTGCAGAAACTCCCCTGCAGTTTTCGAAATATCCCAAATATCCCAATTTCGAGACCTGAGCCATATTTTGGAGCCAAATTCTGGCTCTCTGCACGTATTCGCAGTTTGAAATTACGACTTTTTTATACCCAACATATGCCAAGTACTGAAAGCGGCGTTTGGTCACATTTGTCTCAATCCCCCTTATGCAGTTTTCAAAGTATCCCAAACTTCCCAATTTCGAGGCCTGAGCTATATTTTGGAGCCAAATTCTGGCTCTCTGCACGTATTCGCAGTTTGAAATTACGACTTTTTTATACCCACCATATGCGAGGTACAGAAAGCAGCGTTTGGTCACATTTGTCCCAAACACCCCTGCAATTTTCAAAATATCCCAAACATCCCAATTTCGAGGCCTGAGCCATATTTTGGAGCCAAATTCAAGCTCTCTGCACGTATTCGCAGTTTGAAATTACGACTTTTTATACCCACCATATGCCAAGTTCTGAAAGCTGCGTTTGGTAATATTTGTCCCAAACCCCCGTGCAGTTTTCAAAATATCTCAAACATCCCAATTTCGAGGACTGATCAATATTTGGGAGCCAAATTCTGGCTCTCTGCATGTATTCGCAGTTTGATATAACGACTTTTTATACCGAACATATGCCAAGTACTGAAAGCTGCAGTGAGTCACATTTTGCAAAAACTCCCCTGTAGTTTTCAAAATATCCCAAATATCCCAATTTCGAGGCCTGAGCCCTATTTTGGAGCCAAATTCTGGCTCTCTGCACGTATTCGCAGTTTGAAATTACGACTTTTTATACCCAACATAAGCCAAGTCCTGAAAGCGGTAGTGAGTAACATTTCGCACAAACTCCAATGCAGTTTTCGAAATATCCCAAATATCCCATTTTCGAGGCCTGAGACATATTTTGGAGCCAAATTCTGGCTCTCTGCACGTATTCGAAGTTTGAAATTACGACTTTTTTATACCCAACATATGCCAAGTACTGAAAGTGGCGTTTGGTCACATTTGTCCCAAACCTCACCTGCAGTTTTCAAAATATCCCAAACATCCCAATTTTGAGGCCTGAGCAATATTTTGGAGGCAAATTCTGGCTCTATGCACGTTTTCGCAGTTTGAAATTATGACTTTTTATACCCAACATATGCAAAGTCCTGAAAGCGGCGTTTGGTCACATTTGTCCCAAACCGCCCTGCAGTTTTCAAAATATCCAAAACATCCCAATTTCGAGGCCTGAGCCATATTTTGGAGCCATATTCAAGCTCTCTGCACGTATTCGCAGTTTGAAAATACGACTTTTTATACCCACTATATGCCAAGTTCTGTAAGCGGCGTTTGGTCATATTTGTCCCAAACCCCGTGCAGTTTTCAAAATATCCCAAACATCCCAATTTCAAGGACTGAGCAATATTTGGGAGCCAAATTCTGGCTCTCTGCACGTATTCGCAGTTTGATATAACGACTTTTTATACCCAACATATGCCAAGTACTGAAAGCGGCGTTTGGTCACAGTTGTCACAAACCCTCCATGCAGTTTTCAAAAAATCCCAAACATCCCAATTTCGAGGCCTCAGCCATATTTTGGAGCCTAATTCTGGCTCTATGCACGTATTCGCGGTTTGAAATTAAAAGATTTTATACCCAACATATGCCAAGTACTGAAAGCGGCAGTGAGTCACATTTTGCACAAACTCCCCTGCAGTTTTCAAAATATCCCAAATATCCCAATTTCGAGGCCTGAGACCTATTTTGGAACCAAATTCAGGCTCTCTGCACGTATTCGCAGTTTGAAATTACGACTTTTTTATACCCAACATATGCCTAGTACTGAAAGCGGCGTTTGGTCACATTTGTCCCAAACCCTGTCCCTGCAGTTTTCAAAATATCCCAAACATCCCAGTTTTGAGGCCTGAGCAATATTTTGGAGCCAAATTCTGGCTCTATGCACGTATTCGCAGTTTGAAATTACGACTTTTTTATACCCAACATATGCCAAGTACTGAAAGCGGCGTTTGGTCACATTTGTCCCAAACCCCCTCCCTGCAGTTTTCAAAATATCCCAAACATCCCAATTTTGAGGCCTGAGCAATATTTTGGAGCCAAATTCTGGCTCTATGCACGTATTCGCAGTTTGAAATTACGACTTTTTATACCCAACATATGCAAAGTCCTGAAAGCAGCAGTGAGTCACATTTTGCAGAAACTCCCCTGCAGTTTTCGAAATATCCCAAATATCCCAATTTCGAGACCTGAGCCATATTTTGGAGCCAAATTCTGGCTCTCTGCACGTATTCGCAGTTTGAAATTACGACTTTTTTATACCCAACATATGCCAAGTACTGAAAGCGGCGTTTGGTCACATTTGTCTCAATCCCCCTAATGCAGTTTTCAAAGTATCCCAAACGTCCCAATTTCGAGGCCAGAGCTATATTTTGGAGCCAAATTCTGGCTCTCTGCACGTATTCGCAGTTTGAAATTACGAATTTTATACCCACCATATGCGAAGTACAGAAAGCAGCTTTTGGTCACATTTGTCCCAAACCCCCCTGCAATTTTCAAAATATCCCAAACATCCCAATTTCGAGGCCTGAGCCATATTTTGGAGCCAAATTCAAGCTCTCTGCACGTATTCGCAGTTTGAAATTACGACTTTTTATACCCACCATATGCCAAGTTCTGAAAGCTGCGTTTGGTCATATTTGTCCCAAACCCCCGTGCAGTTTTCAAAATATCTCAAACATCCCAATTTCGAGGACTGATCAATATTTGGGAGCCAAATTCTGGCTCTCTGCATGTATTCGCAGTTTGATATAACGACTTTTTATACCGAACATATGCCAAGTACTGAAAGCTGCAGTGAGTCACATTTTGCAAAAACTCCCCTGTAGTTTTCAAAATATCCCAAACATCCCAATTTCGAGGCCTGAGCCCTATTTTGGAGCCAAATTCTGGCTCTCTGCACATATTCGCAGTTTGAAATTACGACTTTTTATACTCAACATAAGCCAAGTCCTGAAAGCGGCAGTGAGTAACATTTCGCACAAACTCCAATGCAGTTTTCGAAATATCCCAAATATCCCATTTTCGAGGCCTGAGACATATTTTGGAGCCAAATTCTGGCTCTCTGCACGTATTCGAAGTTTGAAATTACGACTTTTTTATACCCAACATATGCCAAGTACTGAAAGTGGCGTTTGGTCACATTTGTCCCAAACCTCACCTGCAGTTTTCAAAATATCCCAAACATCCCAATTTTGAGGCCTGAGCAATATTTTGGAGGAAAATTCTGCCTCTATGCACGTTTTCGCAGTTTGAAATTATGACTTTTTATACCCAACATATGCAAAGTCCTGAAAGCAGCGTTTGGTCACATTTGTCCCAAACCGCCCTGCAGTTTTCAAAATATCCAAAACATCCCAATTTCGAGGCCTGAGCCATATTTTGGAGCCATATTCAAGCTCTCTGCACGTATTCGCAGTTTGAAAATATGACTTTTTATACCCACTATATGCCAAGTTCTGAAAGCGGCGTTTGGTCATATTTGTCCCAAACCCCGTGCAGTTTTCAAAATATCCCAAACATCCCAATTTTGAGGCCTGAGCAATATTTTGGAGCCAAATTCTGGCTCTATGCATGTATTCGCAGTTTGAAATTACGACTTTTTTATACCCAACATATGCCAAGTACTGAAAGCGGCGTTTGGTCACATTTGTCCCAAACCCTGTCCCTGCAGTTTTCAAAATATCCCAAACATCCCAATTTTGAGGCCTGAGCAATATTTTGGAGCCAAATTCTGGCTCTATGCATGTATTCGCAGTTTGAAATTACGACTTTTTTATACCCAACATATGCCAAGTACTGAAAGCGGCGTTTGGTCACATTTGTCCCAAACCCCCTCCCTGCAGTTTTCAAAATATCCCAAACATCCCAATTTTTAGGCCTGAGCAATATTTTGGAGCCAAATTCTGGCTCTATGCACGTATTCGCAGTTTGAAATTACGACTTTTTATACCCAACATATGCAAAGTCCTGAAAGCAGCAGTGAGTCACATTTTGCAGAAACTCCCCTGCAGTTTTCGAAATATCCCAAATATCCCAATTTCGAGACCTGAGCCATATTTTGGAGCCAAATTCTGGCTCTCTGCACGTATTCGCAGTTTGAAATTACGACTTTTTTATACCCAACATATGCCAAGTTCTGAAAGCGGCGTTTGGTCACATTTGTCTCAATCCCCCTTATGCAGTTTTCAAAGTATCCCAAACCTCCCAATTTCGAGGCCTGAGCTATATTTTGGAGCCAAATTCTGGCTCTCTGCACGTATTCGCAGTTTGAAATTACGACTTTTTTATACCCACCATATGCGAAGTACAGAAAGCAGCGTTTGGTCACATTTGTCCCAAACCCCCCTGCAATTTTCAAAATATCCCAAACATCCCAATTTCGAGGCCTGAGCCATATTTTGGAGCCAAATTCAAGCTCTCTGCACGTATTCGCAGTTTGAAATTACGACTTTTTATACCCACCATATGCCAAGTTCTGAAAGCGGCGTTTGGTCATATTTGTCCCAAACCCCGTGCAGTTTTCAAAATATCCCAAACATCCCAATTTTGAGGCCTGAGCAATATTTTGGAGCCAAATTCTGGCTCTATGCATGTATTCGCAGTTTGAAATTACGACTTTTTTATACCCAACATATGCCAAGTACTGAAAGCGGCGTTTGGTCACATTTGTCCCAAACCCTGTCCCTGCAGTTTTCAAAA
This sequence comes from Procambarus clarkii, assembly GCF_040958095.1. Taxonomy (NCBI): domain Eukaryota; kingdom Metazoa; phylum Arthropoda; class Malacostraca; order Decapoda; family Cambaridae; genus Procambarus; species Procambarus clarkii. Next base: position 1,249,698 of record NC_091202.1, read on the forward strand.
TATCCCAAACATCCCAATTTTGAGGCCTGAGCAATATTTTGGAGCCAAATTCTGGCTCTATGCATGTATTCGCAGTTTGAAATTACGACTTTTTTATACCCAACATATGCCAAGTACTGAAAGCGGCGTTTGGTCACATTTGTCCCAAACCCCCTCCCTGCAGTTTTCAAAATATCCCAAACATCCCAATTTTTAGGCCTGAGCAATATTTTGGAGCCAAATTCTGGCTCTATGCACGTATTCGCAGTTTGAAATTACGACTTTTTATACCCAACATATGCAAAGTCCTGAAAGCAGCAGTGAGTCACATTTTGCAGAAACTCCCCTGCAGTTTTCGAAATATCCCAAATATCCCAATTTCGAGACCTGAGCCATATTTTGGAGCCAAATTCTGGCTCTCTGCAAGTATTCGCAGTTTGAAATTACGACTTTTTTATACCCAACATATGCCAAGTTCTGAAAGCGGCGTTTGGTCACATTTGTCTCAATCCCCCTTATGCAGTTTTCAAAGTATCCCAAACCTCCCAATTTCGAGGCCTGAGCTATATTTTGGAGCCAAATTCTGGCTCTCTGCACGTATTCGCAGTTTGAAATTACGACTTTTTTATACCCACCATATGCGAAGTACAGAAAGCAGCGTTTGGTCACATTTGTCCCAAACCCCCCTGCAATTTTCAAAATATCCCAAACATCCCAATTTCGAGGCCTGAGCCATATTTTGGAGCCAAATTCAAGCTCTCTGCACGTATTCGCAGTTTGAAATTACGACTTTTTATACCCACCATATGCCAAGTTCTGAAAGCTGCGTTTGGTCATATTTGTCCCAAACCCCCGTGCAGTTTTCAAAATATCTCAAACATCCCAATTTCGAGGACTGATCAATATTTGGGAGCCAAATTCTGGCTCTCTGCATGTATTCGCAGTTTGATATAACGACTTTTTATACCGAACATATGCCAAGTACTGCAAAGCTGCAGTGAGTCACATTTTGCAAAAACTCCCCTGTAGTTTTCAAAATATCCCAAACATCCCAATTTCGAGGCCTGAGCCCTATTTTGGAGCCAAATTCTGGCTCTCTGCACGTATTCGCAGTTTGAAATTACGACTTTTTTATACCCAACATATGCCTAGTACTGAAAGCGGCGTTTGGTCACATTTGTCCCAAACCCTGTCCCTGCAGTTTTCAAAATATCCCAAACATCCCAATTTTGAAGCCTGAGCAATATTTTGGAGCCAAATTCTGGCTCTATGCACGTATTCGCAGTTTGAAATTACGACTTTTTTATACCCAACATATGCCTAGTACTGAAAGCGGCGTTTGGTCACATTTGTCCCAAACCCTGTCCCTGCAGTTTTCAAAATATCCCAAACATCCCAATTTTGAGGCCTGAGCAATATTTTGGAGCCAAATTCTGGCTCTATGCACGTATTCGCAGTTTGAAATTACGACTTTTTATACCCAACATATGCAAAGTCCTGAAAGCAGCAGTGAGTCACATTTTGCAGAAACTCCCCTGCAGTTTTCGAAATATCCCAAATATCCCAATTTCGAGACCTGAGCCATATTTTGGAGCCAAATTCTGGCTCTCTGCACGTATTCGCAGTTTGAAATTACGACTTTTTTATACCCAACATATGCCAAGTACTGAAAGCGGCGTTTGGTCACATTTGTCTCAATCCCCCTTATGCAGTTTTCAAAGTATCCCAAACTTCCCAATTTCGAGGCCTGAGCTATATTTTGGAGCCAAATTCTGGCTCTCTGCACGTATTCGCAGTTTCAAATTACGACTTTTTTATACCCACCATATGCGAAGTACAGAAAGCAGCGTTTGGTCACATTTGTCCCAAACCCCACTGCAATTTTCAAAATATCCCAAACATCCCAATTTCGAGGCCTGAGCCATATTTTGGAGCCAAATTCAAGCTCTCTGCACGTATTCGCAGTTTGAAATTACGACTTTTTATACCCACCATATAAAGCGGCGTTTGGTCACATTTGTCTCAATCCCCCTTATGCAGTTTTCAAAGTATCCCAAACTTCCCAATTTCGAGGCCTGAGCTATATTTTGGAGCCAAATTCTGGCTCTCTGCACGTATTCGCAGTTTCAAATTACGACTTTTTTATACCCACCATATGCGAAGTACAGAAAGCAGCGTTTGGTCACATTTGTCCCAAACCCCCCTGCAATTTTCAAAATATCCCAAACATCCCAATTTCGAGGCCTGAGCCATATTTTGGAGCCAAATTCAAGCTCTCTGCACGTATTCGCAGTTTGAAATTACGACTTTTTATACCCACCATATGCCAAGTTCTGAAAGCTGCGTTTGGTCATATTTGTCCCAAACCCCGTGCAGTTTTCAAAATATCTCAAACATCCCAATTTCGAGGCCTGAGCCATATTTTGGAGCCAAATTCTGGCTCTCTGCATGTATTCGCAGTTTGAAATTACGACTTTTTTATACCCAACATATGCGAAGTACTGAAAGCGGCGTTTGGTCACATTTGTCTCAATCCCCCCTGCAGTTTTCAAAATATCCCAAACATCCCAATTTCGAGGCCTGAGTCATATTTTGGAGCCATATTCAAGCTCTCTGCACGTATTCGCAGTTTGAAATTACGACTTTTTATACCCACAATATGCCAAGTTCTGAAAGCAGCGTTTGGTCATATTTGTCCCAAACCCCCGTGTAGTTTTCAAAATATCCCAAACATCCCAATTTCGAGGACTGAGCAATATTTGGGAGCCAAATTCTGGCTCTATGCACGTATTCGCAGTTTGAAATTACGATTTTTATACCCAACATATGCAAAGTCCTGAAAGCGGCAGTGAGTCACATTTTGCACAAACTCCCCTGCAGTTTTCGAAAAATCTCAAATATCACAATTTCGAGGCCTGAGCCATATTTTGGAGCCAAATTCTGGCTCTCTGCACGTATTCGCAGTTTGAAATTACGACTTTTTTATACCCAACATATGCAAAGTACTGAAAGCAGCGTTTGGTCACATTTGTCCCAAACCCCCCTGCAGTTTTCAAAATATCCCAAACATCCCAATTTCGAGGCCTGAGCCATATTTTGGAGCCAAATTCAAGCTCTCTGCACGTATTCGCAGTTTGAAATTACGACTTTTTATACCCACCATATGCCAAGTTCTGAAAGCTGCGTTTGGTCATATTTGTCCCAAACCCCCGTGCAGTTTTCAAAATATCTCAAACATCCCAACTTCGAGGACTGATCAATATTTGGGAGCCAAATTCTGGCTCTCTGTATGTATTCGCAGTTTGATATAACGACTTTTTATACCGAACATATGCCAAGTACTGAAAGCTGCAGTGAGTCACATTTTGCAAAAACTCCCCTGTAGTTTTCAAAATATCCCAAACATCCCAATTTCGAGGCCTGAGCCCTATTTTGGAGCCAAATTCTGGCTCTCTGCACGTATTCGCAGTTTGAAATTACTACTTTTTTATACCCAACATATGCCTAGTACTGAAAGCGGCGTTTGGTCACATTTGTCCCAAACCCTGTCCCTGCAGTTTTCAAAATATCCCAAACATCCCAATTTTGAGGCCTGAGCAATATTTTGGAGCCAAATTCTGGCTCTATGCACGTATTCGAAGTTTGAAATTACGACTTTTTTATACCCAACATATGCCAAGTACTGAAAGCGGCGTTTGGTCACATTTGTCCCAAACCCCCTCCCTGCAGTTTTCAAAATATCCCAAACATCCCAATTTTGAGGCCTGAGCAATATTTTGGAGCCAAATTCTGGCTCTATGCACGTATTCGCAGTTTGAAATTACGACTTTTTATACCCAACATATGCAAAGTCCTGAAAGCGGCGTTTGGTCACATTTGTCTCAATCCCCCTTATGCAGTTTTCAAAGTATCCCAAACTTCCCAATTTCGAGGCCTGAGCTATATTTTGGAGCCAAATTCTGGCTCTCTGCACGTATTCGCAGTTTGAAATTACGACTTTTTTATACCCACCATATGCGAAGTACAGAAAGCAGCGTTTGGTCACATTTGTCCCAAACCCCCCTGCAATTTTCAAAATATCCCAAACATCCCAATTTCGAGGCCTGAGCCATATTTTGGAGCCAAATTCAAGCTCTCTGCACGTATTCGCAGTTTGAAATTACGACTTTTTATACCCACCATATGCCAAGTTCTGAAAGCTGCGTTTGGTCATATTTGTCCCAAACCCCCGTGCAGTTTTCAAAATATCTCAAACATCCCAATTTCGAGGACTGATCAATATTTGGGAGCCAAATTCTGGCTCTCTGCATGTATTCGCAGTTTGATATAACGACTTTTTATACCGAACATATGCCAAGTACTGAAAGCTGCAGTGAGTCACATTTTGCAAAAACTCCCCTGTAGTTTTCAAAATATTCCAAATATCCCAATTTCGAGGCCTGAGCCCTATTTTGGAGCCAAATTCTGGCTCTCTGCACGTATTCGCAGTTTGAAATTACGACTTTTTATACCCAACATAAGTCAAGTCCTGAAAGCGGCAGTGAGTAATATTTCGCACAAACTCCAATGCAGTTTTCGAAATATCCCAAATATCCCATTTTCGAGGCCTGAGACATATTTTGGAGCCAAATTCTGGCTCTCTGCACGTATTCGAAGTTTGAAATTACGACTTTTTTATACCCAACATATGCCAAGTACTGAAAGTGGCGTTTGGTCACATTTGTCCCAAACCTCACCTGCAGTTTTCAAAATATCCCAAACATCCCAATTTTGAGGCCTGAGCAATATTTTGGAGGCAAATTCTGGCTCTCTGCACGTATTCGCAGTTTGAAAATACGACTTTTTATACCCACTATATGCCAAGTTCTGAAAGCGGCGTTTGGTCATATTTGTCCCAAACCCCGTGCAGTTTTCAAAATATCCCAAACATCCCAATTTTGAGGCCTGAGCAATATTTTGGAGCCAAATTCTGGCTCTATGCATGTATTCGCAGTTTGAAATTACGACTTTTTTATACCCAACATATGCCAAGTACTGAAAGCGGCGTTTGGTCACATTTGTCCCAAACCCCCTCCCTGCAGTTTTCAAAATATCCCAAACATCCCAATTTCGAGGCCTGAGCCATATTTTGGAGCCAAATTCAAGCTCTCTGCACGTATTCGCAGTTTGAAATTACGACTTTTTATACCCACCATATGCCAAGTTCTGAAAGCTGCGTTTGGTCATATTTGTCCCAAACCCCCGTGCAGTTTTCAAAATATCTCAAACATCCCAATTTCGAGGACTGATCAATATTTGGGAGCCAAATTCTGGCTCTCTGCATGTATTCGCAGTTTGATATAACGACTTTTTATACCGAACATATGCCAAGTACTGAAAGCTGCAGTGAGTCACATTTTGCAAAAACTCCCCTGTAGTTTTCAAAATATCCCAAACATCCCAATTTCGAGGCCTGAGCCCTATTTTGGAGCCAAATTCTGGCTCTCTGCACGTATTCGCAGTTTGAAATTACTACTTTTTTATACCCAACATATGCCTAGTACTGAAAGCGGCGTTTGGTCACATTTGTCCCAAACCCTGTCCCTGCAGTTTTCAAAATATCCCAAACATCCCAATTTTGAGGCCTGAGCAATATTTTGGAGCCAAATTCTGGCTCTATGCACGTATTCGCAGTTTGAAATTACGACTTTTTTATACCCAACATATGCCAAGTACTGAAAGCGGCGTTTGGTCACATTTGTCCCAAACCCCCTCCCTGCAGTTTTCAAAATATCCCAAACATCCCAATTTTGAGGCCTGAGCAATATTTTGGAGCCAAATTCTGGCTCTATGCACGTATTCGCAGTTTGAAATTACGACTTTTTATACCCAACATATGCAAAGTCCTGAAAGCAGCAGTGAGTCACATTTTGCAGAAACTCCCCTGCAGTTTTCGAAATATCCCAAATATCCCAATTTCGAGACCTGAGCCATATTTTGGAGCCAAATTCTGGCTCTCTGCACGTATTCGCAGTTTGAAATTACGACTTTTTTATACCCAACATATGCCAAGTACTGAAAGCGGCGTTTGGTCACATTTGTCTCAATCCCCCTTATGCAGTTTTCAAAGTATCCCAAACTTCCCAATTTCGAGGCCTGAGCTATATTTTGGAGCCAAATTCTGGCTCTCTGCACGTATTCGCAGTTTGAAATTACGACTTTTTTATACCCACCATATGCGAAGTACAGAAAGCAGCGTTTGGTCACATTTGTCCCAAACCCCCCTGCAATTTTCAAAATATCCCAAACATCCCAATTTCGAGGCCTGAGCCATATTTTGGAGCCAAATTCAAGCTCTCTGCACGTATTCGCAGTTTGAAATTACGACTTTTTATACCCACCATATGCCAAGTTCTGAAAGCTGCGTTTGGTCATATTTGTCCCAAACCCCCGTGCAGTTTTCAAAATATCTCAAACATCCCAATTTCGAGGACTGATCAATATTTGGGAGCCAAATTCTGGCTCTCTGCATGTATTCGCAGTTTGATATAACGACTTTTTATACCGAACATATGCCAAGTACTGAAAGCTGCAGTGAGTCACATTTTGCAAAAACTCCCCTGTAGTTTTCAAAATATTCCAAATATCCCAATTTCGAGGCCTGAGCCCTATTTTGGAGCCAAATTCTGGCTCTCTGCAAGTATTCGCAGTTTGAAATTACGACTTTTTATACCCAACATAAGCCAAGTCCTGAAAGCGGCAGTGAGTAACATTTCGCACAAACTCCAATGCAGTTTTCGAAATATCCCAAATATCCCATTTTCGAGGCCTGAGACATATTTTGGAGCCAAATTCTGGCTCTCTGCACGTATTCGAAGTTTGAAATTACGACTTTTTTATACCCAACATATGCCAAGTACTGAAAGTGGCGTTTGGTCACATTTGTCCCAAACCTCACCTGCAGTTTTCAAAATATCCCAAACATCCCAATTTTGAGGCCTGAGCAATATTTTGGAGGCAAATTCTGGCTCTATGCACGTTTTCGCAGTTTGAAATTATGACTTTTTATACCCAACATATGCAAAGTCCTGAAAGCGGCGTTTGGTCACATTTGTCCCAAACCGCCCTGCAGTTTTCAAAATATCCAAAACATCCCAATTTCGAGGCCTGAGCCATATTTTGGAGCCATATTCAAGCTCTCTGCACGTATTCGCAGTTTGAAAATACGACTTTTTATACCCACTATATGCCAAGTTCTGAAAGCGGCGTTTGGTCATATTTGTCCCAAACCCCGTGCAGTTTTCAAAATATCCCAAACATCCCAATTTTGAGGCCTGAGCAATATTTTGGAGCCAAATTCTGGCTCTATGCATGTATTCGCAGTTTGAAATTACGACTTTTTTATACCCAACATATGCCAAGTACTGAAAGCGGCGTTTGGTCACATTTGTCCCAAACCCCCTCCCTGCAGTTTTCAAAATATCCCAAACATCCCAATTTAGAGGCCTGAGCAATACTTTGGAGCCAAATTCGGGCTCTATGCACGTATTCGCAGTTTGAAATTACAACTTTTTATACCCAACATATGCAAAGTCCTGAAAGCAGCAGTGTCACATTTTGCAGAAACTCCCCTGCAGTTTTCGAAATATCCCAAATATCCCAATTTCGAGACCTGAGCCATATTTTGGAGCCAAATTCTGGCTCTCTGCACGTATTCGCAGTTTGAAATTACGACTTTTTTATACCCAACATATGCCAAGTACTGAAAGCGGCGTTTGGTCACATTTGTCTCAATCCCCCTTATGCAGTTTTCAAAGTATCCCAAACTTCCCAATTTCGAGGCCTGAGCTATATTTTGGAGCCAAATTCTGGCTCTCTGCACGTATTCGCAGTTTGAAATTACGACTTTTTTATACCCACCATATGCGAAGTACAGAAAGCAGCGTTTGGTCACATTTGTCCCAAACCCCCATGCAATTTTCAAAATATCCCAAACATCCCAATTTCGAGGCCTGAGCCATATTTTGGAGCCAAATTCAAGCTCTCTGCACGTATTCGCAGTTTGAAATTACGACTTTTTATACCCACCATATGCCAAGTTCTGAAAGCTGCGTTTGGTCATATTTGTCCCAAACCCCCGTGCAGTTTTCAAAATATCTCAAACATCCCAATTTCGAGGACTGATCAATATTTGGGAGCCAAATTCTGGCTCTCTGCATGTATTCGCAGTTTGATATAACGACTTTTTATACCGAACATATGCCAAGTACTGAAAGCTGCAGTGAGTCACATTTTGCAAAAACTCCCCTGTAGTTTTCAAAATATCCCAAACATCCCAATTTCGAGGCCTGAGCCCTATTTTGGAGCCAAATTCTGGCTCTCTGCACGTATTCGCAGTTTGAAATTACGACTTTTTTATACCCAACATATGCCTAGTACTGAAAGCGGCGTTTGGTCACATTTGTCCCAAACCCTGTCCGTGCAGTTTTCAAAATATCCCAAACATCCCAATTTTGAGGCCTGAGCAATATTTTGGAGCCAAATTCTGGCTCTATGCACGTATTCGCAGTTTGAAATTACGACTTTTTTATATCCAACTTATGCCAAGTACTGAAAGCGGCGTTTGGTCACATTTGTCCCAAACCCCCTCCCTGCAGTTTTCAAAATATCCCAAACATCCCAATTTTGAGGCCTGAGCAATATTTTGGAGCCAAATTCTGGCTCTATGCACGTATTCGCAGTTTGAAATTACGACTTTTCATACCCAACATATGCAAAGTCCTGAAAGCAGCAGTGAGTCACATTTTGCAGAAACTCCCCTGCAGTTTTCGAAATATCCCAAATATCCCAATTTCGAGACCTGAGCCATATTTTGGAGCCAAATTCTGGCTCTCTGCACGTATTCGCAGTTTGAAATTACGACTTTTTTATACCCAGCATATGCGAAGTACAGAAAGCAGCGTTTGGTCACATTTGTCCCAAACCCCCCCTGCAATTTTCAAAATATCCCAAACATCCCAATTTCGAGGCCTGAGCCATATTTTGGAGCCAAATTCAAGCTCTCTGCACGTATTCGCAGTTTGAAATTACGACTTTTTATACCCACCATATGCCAAGTTCTGAAAGCTGCGTTTGGTCACATTTGTCTCAATCCCCCTTATGCAGTTTTCAAAGTATCCCAAACTTCCCAATTTCGAGGCCTGAGCTATATTTTGGAGCCAAATTCTGGCTCTCTGCACGTATTCGCAGTTTGAAATTACGACTTTTTTATACCCACCATATGCGAAGTACAGAAAGCAGCGTTTGGTCACATTTGTCCCAAACCCCCCCTGCAATTTTCAAAATATCCCAAACATCCCAATTTCGAGGCCTGAGCCATATTTTGGAGCCAAATTCAAGCTCTCTGCACGTATTCGCAGTTTGAAATTACGACTTTTTATACCCACCATATGCCAAGTTCTGAAAGCTGCGTTTGGTCATATTTGTCCCAAACCCCGTGCAGTTTTCAAAATATCTCAAACATCCCAATTTCGAGGCCTGAGCCATATTTTGGAGCCAAATTCTGGCTCTCTGCATGTATTCGCAGTTTGAAATTACGACTTTTTTATACCCAACATATGCGAAGTACTGAAATCGGCGTTTGGTCACATTTGTCTCAATCCCCCCTGCAGTTTTCAAAATATCCCAAACATCCCAATTTCGAGGCCTGAGTCATATTTTGGAGCCATATTCAAGCTCTCTGCACGTATTCGCAGTTTGAAATTACGACTTTTTATACCCACAATATGCCAAGTTCTGAAAGCAGCGTTTGGTCATATTTGTCCCAAACCCCCGTGCAGTTTTCAAAATATCCCAAACATCCCAATTTCGAGGACTGAGCAATATTTGGGAGCCAAATTCTGGCTCTATGCACGTATTCGCAGTTTGAAATTACGATTTTTATACCCAACATATGCAAAGTCCTGAAAGCGGCAGTGAGTCACATTTTGCACAAACTCCCCTGCAGTTTTCGAAAAATCCCAAATATCACAATTTCGAGGCCTGAGCCATATTTTAGAGCCAAATTCTGGCTCTCTGCACGTATTCGCAGTTTGAAATTACGACTTTTTTATACCCAACATATGCCAAGTACTGAAAGCTGCGTTTGGTCACATTAGTCTCAATCCCCCTTCTGCAGTCTTCAAAGTATCCCAAACTTCCCAATTTCGAGTCCTGAGCCATATTTTGGAGCCAAATTCTGGCTCTCTGCACGTATTCGCAGTTTGAAATTACGACTTTTTTATACCCAACATATGCAAAGTACTGAAAGCAGCGTTTGGTCACATTTGTCCCAAACCCCCCTGCAGTTTTCAAAATATCCCAAACATCCCAATTTCGAGGCCTGAAACATATTTTGGAGCCAAATTCAAGCTCTCTGCACGTATTCGCAGTTTGAAATTTCGACTTTTTATACCCACCATATGCCAAGTTCTGAAAGTGGCGTTTGGTCATATTTGACCCAAACCCCCGTGCAGTTTTCAAAATATCCCAAACATCCCAATTTCGAGGACTGAGCAATATTTGAGAGCCAAATTCTGGCTCTCTGCACGTATTCGCAGTTTGATATAACGACTTTTTATACCCAACATATGCCAAGTACTGAAAGCTGCAGTGAGTCACATTTTGCAAAAACTACCCTGCAGTTTTCAAAATATCCCAAACATCTCAATTTCGAGGCCTGAGCCATATTTTGGAGCCAAATTCTGGCTCTCTGCACGTATTCGCAATTTGAAATTACGACTTTTTTATACCCAACATATGCCAAGTACTGAACGCAGCGTTTGGTCACATTTGTCTCAATCCCCTCTGCAGTTTTCAAAATATCCCAAATATCCCAATTTCGAGGCCTGAGCCATATTTTGGAGCCAAATTCTTGCTCTCTGCACGTATTCGCAGTTTGAAATTTCGAATTTTTATACCAAACATATGCCAAGCACTGAAAGCGGCGTTTGGTCACATTTGTCCCAAACCCCCCATGCTGTTTTCAAAATATCCAAAACATCCCAATTCTGAGGCCTGAGTCATATTTTGGAGCAAAATTCTGGCTCTATGCACGTATTCGCGGTTTGAAATTATGAGATTTTATACCCAACATATGCCAAGTCCTGAAAGCGGCAGTGAGTCACATTTCGCACAAACTTCCCTGCAGTTTTCGAAATATCCCAAATATCCCATTTTCGAGGCCTGAGACATATTTGGAGCCAAATTCTGGCTCTCTGCACGTATTCGCAGTTTGAAATTACGACTTTGTTATACCCAACATATGCCAAGTACTAAAAGCAGCGATTGGTCACATTTGTCCCAAACCCCACCTGCAGTTTTCCAAATATCCCAAACATCCCAATTCTGAGGCCTGAGCAATATTTTGGGGGCAAATTCTGGCAATATGCACGTTTTCGCAGTTTGAAATTACGACTTTTTATACCCAACATATGCAAAGTCATGAAAGCGGCATTTGGTCACATTTGTCCCAAACCGCCTTGCACTTTTCAAAATATCAAAAACATCCCAATTTCGAGGCGTGAGCCATATTTTGGAGCCATATTCAAGCTCTCTGCAGGTATTCGCAGTTTGAAATTACGACTTTTTATTCCCACCATATGCCAAGTACTGAAAGCGGCGTTTGGTCACATTTGTCTCAATCCCCCTTCTGCAGTTTTTAAAGTATCCCAAACATCCCAATTTCGAGGCCTGAGCCATATTTTGGAGCCAAATTCTGGCTCTCTGTACGTATTCGCAGTTTGAAATTACGACTTTTTTATACCCAACATATGCGAAGTACTGAAAGCTGCGTTTTGTCACATTTGTCTCAATCCCCCCTGCAGTTTTAAAAATATCCCAAACATCCCAATTTCGAGGCCTGAGCCATATTTTGGAGCCAAATTCTGGCTCTCTGCATGTATTCGCAGTTTGAAATTACGACTTTTTTATACCCAACATATGCGAAGTACTGAAAGCGGCGTTTCGTCACATTTGTCTCAATCCCCCCTGCAGTTTTCAAAATATCCCAAACATCCCAATTTCGAGGCCTGAGTCATATTTTGGAGCCATATTCAAGCTCTCTGCACGTATTCGCAGTTTGAAATTACGACTTTTTATACCCACAATATGCCAAGTTCTGAAAGCAGCGTTTGGTCATATTTGTCCCAAACCCCCGTGCAGTTTTCAAAATATCCCAAACATCCCAATTTCGAGGACTGAGCAATATTTGGGAGCCAAATTCTGGCTCTCTGCACGTATTCGCAGTTTTATATAACGACTTTTTATACCCAACATATGCCAAGTACTGAAAGCGGCGTTTGGTCACATTTGTCCCAAACCCCACATGCAGTTTTCACAAAATCCCAAACATCCCAATTTCGAGGCCTGAGCCATATTTTGGAGCCTAATTCTGGCTCTATGCACGTATTCGCGGTTTGAAAATACCAGATTTTATACCCAACATATGCCAAGAACTGAAAGCGGCAGTGAGTCACATTTTGCACAAACTTCCCTGCAGTTTTCGAAATATCCCAAATATCCCAATTTCGAGGCCTGAGACATATTTTGGAACCAAATTCAGGGTCTCTGCACGTATTCGCAGTTTGAAATTACGACATTTTTATACCCAACATATGCCTAGTACTGAAAGCGGCGTTTGGTCACATTTGTCCCAAACCCCCTCCCTTCAGTTTTCAAAATATCCCAAACATCCCAATTTTGAGGCCTGAGCAATATTTTGGAGCCAAATTCTGCCTCTATGCACGTATTCGCAGTTTGATATAACGACTTTTTATACCCAACGTATGCCAAGTACTGAAAGCTGCAGTGAGTCACATTTTGCAAAAACCCCCCTGCAGTTTTCAAAATATCCCAAACATCCCAATTTCGAGGCCTGAGCCATATTTTGGAGCCAAATTCTGGCTCTCTGCACGTATTCGCAGTTTGAAATTACGACTTTTTTATACCCAACATATGCCAAGTACTGAAAGCAGCGTTTGGTCACATTTGTCCCAAACCCCCCTGCAGTTTTCAAAATATCCCAAACATCCCAATTTCGAGTCCTGAGCAATATTTGTGAGCCAAATTCTGGTTCTCTGCACGTATTCGCAGTTTGATATAACCACTTTTTATACCCAACATATGCCAAGTACTGAAAGCTGCAGTGAGTCACATTTCGCACAAACTCCCCCTTCAGTTTTCGAAATATCCCAAATATCCCATTTTCGAGGCCTGAGATATATTTTGGAGCCAAATTCTGGCTCTTTGCACGTATTCGCAATTTGAAATTACGACGTTTTTATTCCCAACATATGCCAAGTACTGAAAGCGGCGTTTGGTCACAGTTTTCCCAAACCCCACCTGCAGTTTTCAAAATATCCCAAACATCCCAATTTTGAAGCCTGAGCAATATTTTGGAGGCAAATTCTGGCTCTATGCACGTTTTCGCAGTTTGAAATTACGACTTTTTATACCCAACATTTGCAAAGTCCTGAAAGCGGCGTTTGGTCACATTTACCCCAAACCGCCCTGCAGTTTTCAAAATATCCAAAACATCCCAATTTCGAGGTCTGAGCCATATTTTGGAGCCAAATTATGGCTCTCTGCACGTATTCGCAGTTTTATATAACGAATTTTTATACCCAACATATGCCAAGTACTGAAAGCGGCGTTTGGCCACATTTGTCCCAAACCCCCCATGCAGTTTTCAAAAAATCCCAAACATCCCAATTTCGAGGCCTGAGCCTTATTTTGGAGCCTAATTCTGGCTCTATGCACGTATTCGCGGTTTGAAATTACGAGATTTTATACCCAACATATGCCAAGTACTGAAAGCGGCAGTGAGTCACATTTTGCACAAACTCCCCTGCAGTTTTCGAAATATCCCAAATATCCCAATTTCGATGCCTGAGACACATTTTGGAACCAAATTCAGGCTCTCTGCACGTATTCGCAGTTTGAAATTACGACTTTTTTATACCCAACATATGCCTAGTACTGAAAGCGGCGTTTGGTCACATTTGTCCCAAACCCCCTCCCTTCAGTTTTCAAAATATCCCAAACATCCCAATTTTGAGGCCTGAGCAATATTTTGGAGCCAAATTCTGGCTCTATGCACGTATTCGCAGTTTGAAATTACGACTTTTTATACCCAACATATGCAAAGTCCTGAAAGCGGCAGTGAGTCACATTTTGCAGAAACTCCCCTGCAGTTTTCGAAATATCCCAAATATCCCAATTTCGAGGCCTGAGCCATATTTTGGAGCCAAATTCTGGCTCTCTGCACGTATTCGCAGTTTGAAATTACGACTTTTTTATACCCAACATATGTCAAGTACTGAAAGCGGCTTTTGGTCACATTTGTCTCAATCCCCCTTCTGCAGTTTTCAAAGTATCCCAAACTTCCCAATTTCGAGGCCTGAGCCATACTTTGGAGGCAAATTCTGGCTCTCTGCACGTATTCACAGTTTGAAATTACGACTTTTTTATACCCAACATATGCGAAGTACTGAAAGCGGCGTTAGGTCACATTTGTCCCAAACCCCCCTGCAGTTTTCAAAATATCCCAAACATCCCAATTTCGAGGCCTGAGCCATATTTTGGAGCCAAATTCAAGCTCTCTGCACGTATTCGCAGTTTGAAATTACGACTTTTTATACCCACCATATGCCAAGTGCTGAAAGCGGCATTTGGTCATATTTGTCCCAAACCCCCGTGCAGTTTTCAAAATATCCCAAACATCCCAATTTCGAGGACTGAGCAATATTTGGGAGCCAAATTCTGGCTCTCTGCACGTATTCGCAGTTTGATATAACCACTTTTTATACCCAACATATGCCAAGTACTGAAAGCTGCAGTGAGTCACATTTTGCAAAAACTCCCCTGCAGTTTTCAAAATATCCCAAACATCCCAATTTCGAGGCCTGAGCCATATTTTGGAGCCAAATTCTGGCTCTCTGCACGTATTCGCAGTTTTATATAACGACTTTTTATACCCAACATATGCCAAGTACTGAAAGCGGCGTTTGGTCACATTTGTCCCAAACCCCCAATGCAGTTTTCATAAAATCCCAAACAACCCAATTTCGAGGCCTGAGCCTTATTTTGGAGCATAATTCTGGCTCTATGCACGTATTCGCGGTTTGAAATTACGAGATTTTATACCCAACATATGCCAAGTACTGAAAGCGGCAGTGAGTCACATTTTGCACAAACTCCCCTGCAGTTTTCGAAATATCCCAAATATCCCAATTTCGAGGCCTGAGACATATTTTGGAATCAAATTCAGGCTCTCTGCACGTATTCGCAGTTTGAAATTACGACTTTTTTATACCCAACATATGCCTAGTACTAAAAGCGGCGTTTGGTCACATTTGTCCCAAACCCCCTCCCTGCAGTTTTCAAAATATCCCAAACATCCCAATTTTGAGGCCTGAGCAATATTTTGGAGCCAAATTCTGCCTCTATGCACTTATTCGCAGTTTGATATAACGACTTTTTATACCCAACGTATGCCAAGTACTGAAAGCTGCAGTGAGTCACATTTTGCAAAAACCCCCCTGCAGTTTTCAAAATATCCCAAACATCCCAATTTCGAGGCCTGAGCCATATTTTGGAGCCAAATTCTGGCTCTCTGCACGTATTCGCAGTTTGAAATTACGACTTTTTTATACCCAACATATGCCAAGTACTGAAAGCAGCGTTTGGTCACATTTGTCCCAAACCCCCCTGCAGTTTTCAAAATATCCCAAACATCCCAATTTCGAGTCCTGAGCAATATTTGTGAGCCAAATTCTGGTTCTCTGCACGTATTCGCAGTTTGATATAACCACTTTTTATACCCAACATATGCCAAGTACTGAAAGCTGCAGTGAGTCACATTTCGCACAAACTCCCCCTTCAGTTTTCGAAATATCCCAAATATCCCATTTTCGAGGCCTGAGATATATTTTGGAGCCAAATTCTGGCTCTTTGCACGTATTCGCAATTTGAAATTACGACGTTTTTATTCCCAACATATGCCAAGTACTGAAAGCGGCGTTTGGTCACAGTTGTCCCAAACCCCACCTGCAGTTTTCAAAATATCCCAAACATCCCAATTTTGAGGCCTGAGAAATATTTTGGAGGCAAATTCTGGCTCTATGCACGTTTTCGCAGTTTGAAATTACGACTTTTTATACCCAACATTTGCAAAGTCCAGAAAGCGGCGTTTGGTCACATTTACCCCAAACTGCCCTGCAGTTTTCAAAATATCCAAAACATCCCAATTTCGAGGTCTGAGCCATATTTTGGAGCCAAATTATGGCTCTCTGCACGTATTCGCAGTTTTATATAACGACTTTTTATACCCAACATATGCCAAGTACTGAAAGCGGCGTTTGGCCACATTTGTCCCAAACCCCCCATGCAGTTTTTAAAAAATCCCAAACATCCCAATTTCGAGGCCTGAGCCTTATTTTAGGGCCTAATTCTGGCTCTATGCACGTATTCGCGGTTTGAAATTACGAGATTTTATACCCAACATATGCCAAGTACTGAAAGCGGCAGTGAGTCACATTTTGCACAAACTCCCCTGCAGTTTTCGAAATATCCCAAATATCCCAATTTCGATGCCTGAGACACATTTTGGAACCAAATTCAGGCTCTCTGCACGTATTCGCAGTTTGAAATTACGACTTTTTTATACCCAACATATGCCTAGTACTTTAAGCATCGTTTGGTCAAATTTGTCCCAAACCCCCTCCCTGCAGTTTTCAAAATATTCCAAACATCCCAATTTTGAGGCCTGAGCAATATTTTGGAGCCAAATTCTGGCTCTATGCACGTATTCGCAGTTTGAAATTTCGACTTTTTATACCCAACATATGCAAAGTCCTGAAAGCGGCAGTGAGTCACATTTTGCACAAAGTCCCCTGGAGTTTTCGAAATATCCCAAATATCCCAATTTCGAGGCCTGAGCCATATTTTGGAGCCAAATTCTGGCTCTATACACACATTCGCAATTTGAAATTACGACTTTTTTATACCCAACATATGCCAAGTACTGAAAGCGGCGTTTGGTCACCTTTGCCTCAATCCCCCTTCTGCAGTTTTCAAAGTATCCCAAACATCCCAATTTCGAGGCCTGAGCCATATTTTGGAGCCAAATTCAAGCTCTCTGCACGTATTCGCAGTTTGAAATTACGACTTTTTATACCCACCATATGCCAAGTTCTGGAAGCGGCGTTTGGTCATATTTGTCCCAAACCCCCGTGCAGTTTTCAAAATATCCCAAACATCCCAATTTCGAGGCCTGAGCAATATTTTGGAGCCAAATTCTGGCTCTCTGCACGTATTCGCAGTTTGAAATTACGACTTTTTTATACCCAACATATGCCAAGTACTGAGAGCGGCGTTTGGTCACATTTGTCTCAATCCCCCTTCTGCAGTTTTCAAAGAATCCCAAACATCCCAATTTCGAGGCCTGTGCCATACTTTGGAGCCAAATTCTGGGTCTCTGCACGTATTCACAGTTTGAAATTACGACTTTTTTATACCCAACATAAGCGAAGTACTGAAAGCAGCGTTAGGTCACATTTGTCCCAAACCCCCCTGCAGTTTTCAAAATATCCCAAACATCCCAATTTTGAGGCCTGAGCAATATTTTGGAGCCAAATTCTGGCTCTATGCACGTATTCGCAGTTTGAAATTACGACTTATTATACCCAACATATGCAAAGTACTGAAAGCGGCAGTGAGTCACATTTTGCACAAACTCCCCTGCAGTTATCGAAATATCCCAAATATCCCAATTTCGAGGCCTGAGCCATATTTTGGAGCCAAATTCTGGCTCTCTGCACGTATTCGCAGTTTGAAATTACGACTTTTTTATGCCCAACATATGCGAAGTACTGAAAGCGGCGTTAGGTCACATTTGTCCCAAACCCCCCTGCAGTTTTCAAAATATCCCAAACATCCCAATTTCGAGGCCTAAGCCATATTTTGAAGCCAAATTCAAGCTCTCTGCATGTATTCGCAGTTTGAAATTACGACTTTTTATACCCACCATATGCCAAGTTCTGAAAGCGGCGTTTAGTCATATTTGTCCCAAACCCCCGTGCAGTTTTCAAAATATCCCAAACATCCCAATTTCGAGGACTGAGCAATATTTGGGAGCCAAATTCTGGCTCTCTGCACGTATTCGCAGTTTTATATAACGACTTTTTATACCCAACGTATGCCAAGTATTGAAAGCTGCAGTGAGTCACATTTTGCAAAAACTCCCCTGCAGTTTTCAAAATATCCCAAACATCCCAATTTCGAGGCCTGAGCAATATTTTGGAGCCAAATTCTAGCTCTCTGCACGTATTCGCAGTTTGAAATTACGACTATTTTATAACCAACATATGCCAACTACTGAAAGCAGCGTTTGGTCACATTTGTCTCAATCCCCCCTGCAGTTTTCAAAATATCCCAAACATCCCAATTTCGAGGCCTGAGCCATATTTTGGAGCCAAATTCCGGCTCTCTGCACGTATTCGCAGTTTGAAATTACGAATTTTTATACCCAACATATGCCAAGTACTGAAAGTGGCGTTTGGTCACATTTGTCCCATACCCCCATGCAGTTTTCAAAATATCCAAAACATCCCAATTTCGAGGCCTGAGTCATATTTTGGAGCAAAATTCTGGCTCTATGCACGTATTCGCGGTTTCAAATTACGAGATTTTATACCCAACATATGCCAAGTCCTGAAAGCGGCATTGAGTAACATTTCGCACAAACTCCCCTGCAGTTTTCGAAATATCCCAAATATCCCAATTTCGAGGCCTGAGCCATATTTTGGAGCCAAATTCTGGCTCTCTGCACGTATTCGCAGTTTGAAATTACGATTTTTTATACCCAACATATGCGAAGTACTGAAAACAGCGTTTGGTCACATTTGTCCCAAACCCTCCTGCAGTTTTCAAAATATCCCAACCATCCGAATTTCGAGGCCTGAGCCATATTTTGGAGCCAAATTCAAGCTCTCTGCACGTATTCGCAGTATAAAATTTCGAATTTTTATACCCACCATATGCCAACTTCTGAAAGCGGCGTTTGGTCACATTTGTCCCAAACCCCACATGCAGTTTTCAAAATATCCAAAACATCCCAATTTCGAGGCCTGAGTCATATTTTGGAGCAAAATTCTGGCTCTATGCACGTATTCGCGGTTTGAAATTACGAGATTTTATACCCAACATATGCCAAGTCCTGAAAGCGGCAGTGAGTCACATTTCGCACAAACTCCCCTTCAGTTTTCGAAATATCCCAAATATCCCATTTTCGAGGCCTGAGATATATTTTGGAGCCAAATTCTGGCTCTCTGCACGTATTCGCAATTTGAAATTACGACGTTTTTATTCCCAACATATGCCAAGTACTGAAAGCGGCGTTTGGTCACAGTTGTCCCAAACCCCACCTGCAGTTTTCAAAATATCCCAAACATCCCAATTTCGAGGCCTGAGCCATAATTTGGAGCCATATTCAAGCTCTCTGCACGTATTCGCAGTTTGAAATTCCGAATTTTTATACCCACCATATTCCAAGTACTGAAAGCAGCGTATGGTCATATTTGTCCCAAACCCCAGTGCAGTTTTCAAAATATCCCAAACATCCCAATTTCAAGGACTGAGCAATATTTGGGAGCCAAACTCTGGCTCTCTGCACGTATTCACAGTTTGATATAACGACTTTTTATACCCAACATATGCCAAGTACTGAAAGCAGCGTTTGGTCACATTTGTCCCAAACTCCCCTGCAGTTTTCAAAATATCCCAAACATCCCAATTTCGAGGCATGAGCCATATTTTGGAGCCAAATTCAAGCTCTCTGCACGTATTCGCAGTTTTATATTTCGACTTTTTATACCCAACATATGCCAAGTACTGAAAGCAGCGTTTGGTCACATTTGTCCCAAACTCCCCTGCAGTTTTCAAAATATCCAAAACATCCCAATTTCGAGGCCTGAGTCATATTTTGGAGCCTAATTCTGGCTCTATGCACGTATTAGCGGTTTGAAATTACGAGATTTTATACCCAACATATGCCAAGTCCTGAAAGCGGGAGTGAGTCACATTTTGCACAAACTCTCCTGCAGTTTTCGAAATATCCATAATATCCCAATTTCGAGGCCTGAGACATATTTTGAAACCAAATTCAGGCTCTCTGCACATATTCGCTGTTTGAAATTACGATTTTTTTATACCCAACATATGCCTAGTACTGAAAGCGTCGTTTGGTCACATTTGTCCCAAACCCCCTCCCTGCAGTTTTCAAAATATCCCAAACATCCCAATTTTGAGGCCTGAGCAATATTTTGGAGCGAAATTCTGGCTCTATGCACGTATTCGCAGTTTGAAATTACGATTTTTTATACCCAACATATGCAAAGTCCTGAAAGCGGCAGTGAGTCACATTTTGTACAAACTCCCCTGCAGTTTTCGAAATATCTCAAATATCCCAATTTCGAGGCCTGAGCCATATTTTGGAGCCCAATTCTGGCTCTCTGCACGTAATCGCAGTTTGAAATTAGGAATTTTTATACCCAAAATATGCCAAGTACTGAAAGCGGCGTTTGGTCACATTTGTCTCAATCCCCCTTCTGCAATTTTCAAAGTATCCCAAACTTCCCAATTTCGAGGCCTGTGCCATACTTTGGAGCCAAATTCTGGTTCTCTGCACGTATTCGCAGTTTGGAATTACGACTTTTTTATACCCAACATATGCGAAGTACTGAGATCGGCGTTTGGTCACATTTGTCCCAAACTCCCCTGCAGTTTTCAAAATATCCCAAACATCCCAATTTCGAGGCCTGAGCCATATTTTGGAGCCAAATTCAAGCTCTCTGCATGTATTCGCAGTTTGAAATTACGACTTTTTATACCAACCATATGCAAAGTTCTGAAAGGGGCGTTTGGTCATATTTGTCCCAAACCCCCGTGCAGTTTTCAAAATATCCCAAACATCCCAATTTCGAGGACTGAGCAATATTTGGGAGCCAAATTCTGGCTCTATGCACGTTTTTGCAGTTTGAAATTACGACTTTTTATACCCAACATATGCAAAGTCCTGAAAGCGGCAGTGAGTCATATTTTGACCAAACTCCCCTGCAATTTTCGAAATATCCCAAATATCCCAATTTCGAGGCCTGGGACATATTTTGTAGCCAAATTCTGGCTCTTTGCACGTATTCGCAGTTTGAAATTACGACTTTTTTATACCCAACATATGCCAAGTACTTAAAGCGGCGTTTGGTCACATTTGTCCCAAACCCCCCTGCAGTTTTCAAAATATCCCGAACATCCCAATTTCGAGGCCTGAGCCATATTTTAAAGCCAAATTCTGGCTCTGTGCACGTATTCTCAGTTTGAAATCACGACTTTTTTATACCCAACATATGCCAAGTACTGAAAACAGCGTTTGGTCACATTTGTCCAAAACCCCCCATGCAGTTTTCAAAAAATCCCAAACATCCCAATTTCGAGGCCTTAGCCATATTTTGGAGCCCAATTCTGGCTCTCTGCACGAATCGCAGTTTGAAATTAGGAATTTTTATACCCAACATATGCCAAGTACTGAAAGCGGCGTTTGGTCACATTTGTCTCAATCCCCCTTCTGCAATTTTCAAAGTATCCCAAACTTCTCAATTTCGAGGCCTGAGCCATACTTTGGAGCCAAATTCTGGTTCTCTGCACGTATTCGCAGTTTGGAATTACGACTTTTTTATACCCAACATATGCGAAGTACTGAAAGCGGCGTTTGGTCACATTTGTCCCAAACTCCCCTGCAGTTTTCAAAATATCCCAAACATCCCAATTTCGAGGCCTGAGCCATATTTTGGAGCCAAATTCAAGCTCTCTGCATGTATTCGCAGTTTGAAATTACGACTTTTTATACCCACCATATGCAAAGTTCTGAGAGGGGCGTTTGGTCATATTTATCCCAAACCCCCGTGCAGTTTTCAAAATATCCCAAACATCCCAATTTCGAGGACTGAGCAATATTTGGGAGCCAAATTCTGGCTCTATGCACGTTTTTGCAGTTTGAAATTACGACTTTTTATACCCAACATATGCAAAGTCCTGAAAGCGGCAGTGAGTCATATTTTGACCAAACTCCCCTGCAATTTTCGAAATATCCCAAATATCCCAATTTCGAGGCCTGAGCCATATTTTGGAGCCAAATTCTGGCTCTCTGCACGTATTCGCAGTTTGATATAACGACTTTTTATACCCAACATATGCCAAGTACTGAAAGCTGCAGTGAGTCACATTTTGCAAAAACTCCCCTGCAGTTTTCAAAATATCCCAAACATCCCAATTTCGAGGCCTGAGATATATTTTGGAGCCAAATTCTGGCTCTTTGCACGTATTCGCAGTTTGAAATTACGACTTTTCTATACCCAACATATGCCAAGTACAGAAAGCGGCGTTTGGTCACATTTGTCCCAAATCCCCCCTTCAGTTTTCAAAATATCCGAAACATCCCAATTTTAAGGCCTGAGCAATATTTTGGAGCCAAATTCTGGCTCTATGCACGTTTTTGCAGTTTGAAATTACGACTTTTTATACCCAACATATGCAAAGTCCTGAAAGCGGCAGTGAGTCATATTTTGACCAAACTCCCCTGCAATTTTCGAAATATCCCAAATATCCCAATTTCGAGGCCTGAGACATATTTTGGAGCCAAATTCTGGCTCTTTGCACGTATTCGCAGTTTGAAATTACGACTTTTTTATACCCAACATATGCCAAGTACTTAAAGCGGCATTTGGTCACATTTGTCCCAAACCCCCCTGCAGTTTTCAAAATATCCCAAACATCCCAATTTCGAGGCCTGAGCCATATTTTGAAGCCAAATTCTGGCTCTGTGCACGTATTCTCAGTTTGAAATCACGAATTTTTTATACCCAACATATGCCAAGTACTGAAAGCAGCGTTTGGTCACATTTGTCCAAAACCCCCCATGCAGTTTTCAAAAAATCCCAAACATCCCAATTTCGAGGCCTGAGCCATATTTTGGAGACAAATTCTGGCTCTATGCACGTATTCGCTGTTTGAAATTTCGAGATTTTATACCAAACATATGCCAAGTCCTGAAAGCGGCAGTGAGTCACATTTTGCACAAACTCACCTGCAGTTTTCGAAATATCCCAAATATCCCAATTTCGAGGCCTGAGCCATATTTTGGAGCCAAATTCAAGCTCTCTGCACGTATTCGCAGTTTGAAATTACGACTTTTTATACCCACCATATGCCAAGTTCTGGAAGCGGCGTTTGGTCATATTTGTCCCAAACCCCCGTGCAGTTTTCAAAATATCCCAAACATCCCAATTTCGAGGCCTGAGCAATATTTTGGAGCCAAATTCTGGCTCTCTGCACGTATTCGCAGTTTGAAATTACGACTTTTTTATACCCAACATATGCCAAGTACGGAAAGCAGCGTTTGGTAACATTTGTCCCAAACCCCGCATGCAGTTTTCAAAAAATCCTAAACATCCCAATTTCGAGGCCTGAGCCATATTTTGGAGCCAAATTCTGGCTCTATGCACGTATTCGCAGTTTGAAATTACGACTTTTTTATACCGAACATATGCAAAGTACTGAAAGCGGCATTTGGTCACATTTGTCCCAAACCCCCTGCAGTTTTCAAAATATCCCAAACATCCCAATTTCGAGGCCTGAGCCATATTTTGCAGCCAAATTCTGGCACCCTGCACGTATTCGCAGTTTGATATAACGACTTTTTATACCCAACATATGCCAAGTACTGAAAGCGGCGTTTGGTCACATTTGTCTCAGTCCCCAAAGCAGTTTTCAAAATATCCCAAACATCCCAATTTCGAGGCCTGAGCCATATTTTGGAGCCAAATCCTGGCTCTCTGCATGTATTCGCAGCTTGAAATTACGACTTTTTTATACTCAACATATGCCAAGTACTAAAAGCGGCGTTTGGTCACATTTGTCCCAAACCCCCCCTGCAGTATTCAAAATATCCCAAACATCCCAATTTCGAGGCATGAACCAAATTCTGGGTCTATGCACGTATTCGCGGTTTGAAATTACGAGATTTTATACCTAACATATGCCAATTAATGAAAGCGGCAGTGAGTCACATTTCGAACAAACTCCCCTGCAGTTTTTGAAATATCCCAAACATCCCAATTTCGAAACCTGAGCCATATTTTGGAGCCAAATTCTGGCTCTATGCACGTATTCGCTGTTTGAAATTACGACTTTTTTATACCCAAAATATGCCTAGTACTGAAAGCGGCGTTTTGTCACATTTGTCCCAAAATGCAGTTTTCAAAATATCCCAAACATCCCATTTTCGAGGCCTGAGCAATATTTTGGAGCCAAATTCTGGCTCTGCACTTATTCGCAGTTTGAATTTACGACTTTTTTATACCCAACATATGCCAAGTACTGCAAGCGGCGTTTGGTCACATTTGTCCTAAACCCCCCTGCAGTTTTCAAAATATCCCAAACATCCAATTTCGAGTACTGAGCAATATTTTGGAGCAAAATTCTGGCTCTGTGGACGTATTCGCAGTTTGATATTACGTCTTTTTTTACCCAACATATGCCAAGTACTGAAAGCGGCAGTGAGTCATATTTTGCACAAACTCCCCTGCAGTTTTCGAAATATCCAAAATATTCCAATTTCGAGGCCTGAGCCATGATTTGGAGCCAAATTCTGGCTCTCTGCACGTATTCGCAGTTTGAAATTACGACTTTTTATACCCAACATATGCCTAGTACTGAAAGCGGCGTTTGGTCACATTTGTCTCAATCCCCCTCTGCAGTTTTCAAAGTATCCCAAACATCCCAATTTCGAGGCCTGAGCCATATTTTGGAGCCAAATTCTGGCTCTCTGCACGTATTTGCAGTTTGAAATTACGACTTTTTTTATACCCAACATATGCGAAGTACTGAAAGCGGCGTTTGGTCACATTTGTCCCAAACATCCCTGCAGTTTTCAAAATATCCCAAACATCCCAATTTCAAGGCCTGAGCCATATTTTGGAGCCAAATTCAAGCTCTCTGCACGTATTCGCTGTTTGAAATTACGACTTTTTATTCCCACCATATGCAAAGTTCTGAAAGCGGCGTTTGGTCAAATTCGTCCCAAACCCCCCTGCAGTTTTCAAAATATCCCAAACATCCCAATTTCAAGGCCTGAGCCATATTTTGGAGCCAAATTCTGGCTCTCTGCACGTATTAGCAGTTTGAAATTACGAATTTTTATACCCAACATATGCCAAGTACTGAAAGCGGCGTTTGGTCACATTTGTCCCAAACCCCCCATGCAGTTTTCAAAATATCCAAAACATCCCAATTTCGAGGCCTGAGTCATATTTTGGAGCAAAATTCTGGCTCTATGCACGTATTCGCGGTTTGAAATTGCGAGATTTTATACCCAACATATGCCAAGTCCTGAAAGCGGCAGTGAGTAACATTTCGCACAATCTCCCCTGCAGTTTTCGAAATATCCCAAATATCCCATTTTCGAGGCCTGAGACATATTTTGGAGCTAAATTCTGGCTCTCTGCACGTATTCGCAGTTTGAAATTACGACTTTTTATACCCACCATATGCCAAGTTCTGGAAGCGGCGTTTGGTCATATTTGTCCCAAACCCCCGTGCAGTTTTCAAAATATCCCAAACATCCCAATTTCGAGGCCTGACACATATTTTGGAGCTAAATTCTGGCTCTCTGCACGTATTCGCATTTTGAAATTACGACTTTTTTATACCCAACATATGCCAAGTACTGAAAGCGGCAATGGTCACATTTGTCCCAAACCCCCCCTGCAGTTTTCAAAATATCCCAAACATCCCAATTTTGAGGCCTGAGCAATATTTTGGAGCCAACTTCTGGCTCTATGCACGTTTTCGCAGTTTGAAATTACGACGTTTTTATACCTAACATATGCCTAGTACTGAAAGCGGCGTTTGGTCACATTTGTCCCCCCCCCTGCAGTTTTCAAAATATCCCAAACATCCCAATTTTAAGGCCTGAGCAATATTTTTGAGCCAAGTTCTGGCTCTATGCATGTATTCGCAGTTTGAAATTTCGACTTTTTATACCCAACATATGCAAAGTCCTGAGAGCGGCAGTGAGTCACATTTTGCACAAACTCCCCTGCAGTTTTCGAAATATCCCAAATATCCCAATTTCGAGGCCTGAGCCATATTTTGGAGCCAAATTCTGGCTCTATGCACGCATTCGCAATTTGAAATTACGACTTTTTTATACCCAACATATGCCAAGTACTGAAAGCGGCGTTTGGTCACATTTGCCTCAATCCCCCTTCTGCCGTTTTCAAAGTATCCCAAAAATCCCAATTTCGAGGCCTGAGCCATATTTTGGAGCCAAATTCAAGCTCTCTGCACGTATTCGCAGTTTGAAATTACGACTTTTTATACCCACCCTATGCCAAGTTCTGGAAGCGGCGTTTGGTCATATTTGTCCCAAACCCCCGTGCAGTTTTCAAAATATCCCAAACATCCCAATTTCGAGACCTGAGCAATATTTTGGAGCCAAATTCTGGCTCTCTGCACGTATTCGCAGTTTGAAATTACGACTTTTTTATACCCAACATATGCCAAGTACGGAAAGCAGCGTTTGGTCACATTTGTCCCAAACCCCCCATGCAGTTTTCAAAAAATCCTAAACATCCCAATTTCGAGGCCTGAGCCATATTTTGGAGCCAAATTCTGGCTCTATGCACGTATTCGCGGTTTGAAATTACCAGATTTTATACCAAACATATGCCATGTCCTGAAAGCGGCAGTGAGTCACATTTTGCACAAACTCCCCTGCAGTTTTCGAAATATCCCAAATATCCCAATTTCGAGGCCTGAGCCATATTTTGGATCCAAATTCTGGCTCTCTGCACGTATTCGCAGTTTGAAATTACGACTTTTTTATACCCAACATGTGCCAAGTACTGAAAGCGGCGTTTGGTCACATTTGTCTCAATCCCCCTTCTGCAGTTTTCAAAGTATCCCAAACATCCCAATTTCGAAGCCTGAGCCATATTTTGGAGCCAAATTCTTGCTCTCTGCACGTATTCGCAGTTTGAAATTACGACTTTTTTATACCCAACATATGCAAAGTACTGAAAGCGGCGTTTGGTCACATTTGTCTCAGTCCCCCCTGCAGTTTTCAAAATATCCCAAACATCCTAATTTTAAGGCCTGAGCAATATTTTGGAGCCAAATTCTGGCTCTATGCACGTTTTTGCAGTTTGAAATTACGACTTTTTATACCCAACATATGCAAAGTCCTGAAAGCGGCAGTGAGTCATATTTTGACCAAACTCCCCTGCAATTTTCGAAATATCCCAAACATCCCAATTTCGAGGCCTGAGCCATATTTTGAAGCCAAATTCTGGCTCTGTGCACGTATTCTCAGTTTAAAATCACGACTTTTTTATACCCAACATATGCAAAGTACTGAAAGCAGCGTTTGGTCACATTTGTCCAAAACCCCCCATGCAGTTTTCAAAAAATCCCAAACATCCCAATTTCGAGGCCTGAGCCATATTTTGGAGACAAATTCTGGCTCTATGCACGTATTCGCTGTTTGAAATTTCGAGATTTTATACCAAACATATGCCAAGTCCTGAAAGCGGCAGTGAGTCACATTTTGCACAAACTCACCTGCAGTTTTCGAAATATCCCAAATATCCCAATTTCGAGGCCTGAGCCATATTTTGGAGCCAAATTCAAGCTCTCTGAACGTATTCGCAGTTTGAAATTACGACTTTTTATACCCACCATATGCCAAGTTCTGGAAGCGGCGTTTGGTCATATTTGTCCCAAACCCCCTGCAGTTTTCAAAATATCCCAAACATCCCAATTTCGAGGCCTGAGCCATATTTTGCAGCCAAATTCTGGCACCCTGCAAGTATTCGCAGTTTGATATAACGACTTTTTATACCCAACATATGCCAAGTACTGAAAGCGGCGTTTGGTCACATTTGTCTCAGTCCCCAAAGCAGTTTTCAAAATATCCCAAACATCCCAATTTCGAGGCCTGAGCCATATTTTGGAGCCAAATCCTGGCTCTCTGCATGTATTCGCAGCTTGAAATTACGACTTTTTTATACTCAACATATGCCAAGTACTAAAAGCGGCGTTTGGTCACATTTGTCCCAAACCCCCCCTGCAGTATTCAAAATATCCCAAACATCCCAATTTCGAGGCATGAACCAAATTCTGGGTCTATGCACGTATTCGCGGTTTGAAATTACGAGATTTTATACCTAACATATGCCAATTCCTGAAAGCGGCAGTGAGTCACATTTCGAACAAACTCCCCTGCAGTTTTTGAAATATCCCAAACATCCCAATTTCGAAACCTGAGCCATATTTTGGAGCCAAATTCTGGCTCTATGCACGTATTCGCTGTTTGAAATTACGACTTTTTTATACCCAAAATATGCCTAGTACTGAAAGCGGCGTTTTGTCACATTTGTCCAAAAATGCAGTTTTCAAAATATCCCAAACATCCCAATTTTGAGGCCTGAGCAATATTTTGGAGCCAAATTCAGGCTCTATGCACGTATTCGCAGTTTGAAATTACGAATTTTTATACCCAACATATGCCAAGTCCTGAAAGCGGCAGTGAGTCACATTTTGCACAAACTCCCTTGCAGTTTTCGAAATATCCCAAATATACCCAATTTCGAGGCCTGAGCCATATTTTGGAGCCAAATTCTGGCTGTCTGCACGTATTCGCAGTTTGAAATTACGACTTTTTTATACCCAACATATGCCAAGTACTGAAAGCGGCGTTTGGTCACATTTGTCTCAATCCCCCCTGCAGTTTTCAAAATATCCCAAACATCCCAATTTCGAGGCCTGAGCCATTTTTTGAAGCCAAATTCTGGCTCTGTGCACGTATTCGCAGTTTGAAATTACGATTTTTTTATACCCAACATATGCCAAGTACTGAATGCGGCGTTTGGTCACATTTGTCCTAAACCCCCTATGCAGTTTTCAAAATATCCCAAACATCCCATTTTCGAGGCCTGAGCAATATTTTGGAGCCAAATTCTGGCTCTGCACTTATTCGCAGTTTGAATTTACGACTTTTTTATACCCAACATATGCCAAGTACTGCAAGCGGCGTTTGGTCACATTTGTCCTAAACCCCCCTGCAGTTTTCAAAATATCCCAAACATCCCAATTTCGAGTACTGAGCAATATTTTGGAGCAAAATTCTGGCTCTCTGGACGTATTCGCAGTTTGATATTACGTCTTTTTTTACCCAACATATGCCAAGTACTGAAAGCGGCAGTGAGTCATATTTTGCACAAACTCCCCTGCAGTTTTCGAAATATCCAAAATATTCCAATTTCGAGGCCTGAGCCATGATTTGGAGCCAAATTCTGGCTCTCTGCACGTATTCGCAGTTTGAAATTACGACTTTTTATACCCAACATATGCCTAGTACTGAGAGCGGCGTTTGGTCACATTTGTCTCAATCCCCCTCTGCAGTTTTCAAAGTATCCCAAACATCCCAATTTCGAGGCCTGAGCCATATTTTGGAGCCAAATTCTGGCTCTCTGCACGTATTTGCAGTTTGAAATTACGAATTTTTTATACCCAACATATGCGAAGTACTGAAAGCGGCGTTTGGTCACATTTGTCCCAAACATCCCTGCAGTTTTCAAAATATCCCAAACATCCCAATTTCAAGGCCTGAGCCATATTTTGGAGCCAAATTCAAGCTCTCTGCACGTATTCGCTGTTTGAAATTACGACTTTTTATTCCCACCATATGCAAAGTTCTGAAAGCGGCGTTTGGTCAAATTCGTCCCAAACCCCCCTGCAGTTTTCAAAATATCCCAAACATCCCAATTTCAAGGCCTGAGCCATATTTTGGAGCCAAATTCTGGCTCTCTGCACGTATTAGCAGTTTGAAATTACGAATTTTTATACCCAACATATGCCAAGTACTGAAAGCGGCGTTTGGTCACATTTGTCCCAAACCCCCCATGCAGTTTTCAAAATATCCAAAACATCCCAATTTCGAGGCCTGAGTCATATTTTGGAGCAAAATTCTGCCTCTATGCACGTATTCGCGGTTTGAAATTGCGAGATTTTATACCCAACATATGCCAAGTCCTGAAAGCGGCAGTGAGTAACATTTCGCACAATCTCCCCTGCAGTTTTCGAAATATCCCAAATATCCCATTTTCGAGGCCTGAGACATATTTTGGAGCTAAATTCTGGCTCTCTGCACGTATTCGCAGTTTGAAATTACGACTTTTTATACCCACCATATGCCAAGTTCTGGAAGCGGCGTTTGGTCATATTTGTCCCAAACCCCCGTGCAGTTTTCAAAATATCCCAAACATCCCAATTTCGAGGCCTGAGACATATTTTGGAGCTAAATTCTGGCTCTCTGCACGTATTCGCATTTTGAAATTACGACTTTTTTATACCCAACATATGCCAAGTACTGAAAGCGGCAATGGTCACATTTGTCCCAAACCCCCCCTGCAGTTTTCAAAATATCCAAAACATCCCAATTTTGAGGCCTGAGCAATATTTTGGAGCCAACTTCTGGCTCTATGCATGTATTCGCAGTTTGAAATTACGAATTTTTTATACCCAACATATGCGAAGTACTGAAAGCGGCGTTTGGTCACATTTGTCCCAAACATCCCTGCAGTTTTCAAAATATCCCAAACATCCCAATTTCAAGGCCTGAGCCATATTTTGGAGCCAAATTCAAGCTCTCTGCACGTATTCGCTGTTTGAAATTACGACTTTTTATTCCCACCATATGCAAAGTTCTGAAAGCGGCGTTTGGTCAAATTCGTCCCAAACCCCCCTGCAGTTTTCAAAATATCCCAAACATCCCAATTTCAAGGCCTGAGCCATATTTTGGAGCCAAATTCTGGCTCTCTGCACGTATTAGCAGTTTGAAATTACGAATTTTTATACCCAACATATGCCAAGTACTGAAAGCGGCGTTTGGTCACATTTGTCCCAAACCCCCCATGCAGTTTTCAAAATATCCAAAACATCCCAATTTCGAGGCCTGAGTCATATTTTGGAGCAAAATTCTGCCTCTATGCACGTATTCGCGGTTTGAAATTGCGAGATTTTATACCCAACATATGCCAAGTCCTGAAAGCGGCAGTGAGTAACATTTCGCACAATCTCCCCTGCAGTTTTCGAAATATCCCAAATATCCCATTTTCGAGGCCTGAGACATATTTTGGAGCTAAATTCTGGCTCTCTGCACGTATTCGCAGTTTGAAATTACGACTTTTTATACCCACCATATGCCAAGTTCTGGAAGCGGCGTTTGGTCATATTTGTCCCAAACCCCCGTGCAGTTTTCAAAATATCCCAAACATCCCAATTTCGAGGCCTGAGACATATTTTGGAGCTAAATTCTGGCTCTCTGCACGTATTCGCATTTTGAAATTACGACTTTTTTATACCCAACATATGCCAAGTACTGAAAGCGGCAATGGTCACATTTGTCCCAAACCCCCCCTGCAGTTTTCAAAATATCCAAAACATCCCAATTTTGAGGCCTGAGCAATATTTTGGAGCCAACTTCTGGCTCTATGCATGTATTCGCAGTTTGAAATTTCGACTTTTTATACCCAACATATGCAAAGTCCTGAAAGCGGCAGTGAGTCACATTTTGCACAAACTCCCCTGCAGTTTTCGAAATATCCCAAATATCCCAATTTCGAGGCCTGAGCCATATTTTGGAGCCAAATTCTGGCTCTATGCACGCATTCGCAATTTGAAATTACGACTTTTTTATACCCAACATATGCCAAGTACTGAAAGCGGCGTTTGGTCACATTTGCCTCAATCCCCCTTCTGCCGTTTTTAAAGTATCCCAAAAATCCCAATTTCGAGGCCTGAGCCATATTTTGGAGCCAAATTCAAGCTCTCTGCACGTATTCGCAGTTTGAAATTACGACTTTTTATACCCACCCTATGCCAAGTTCTGGAAGCGGCGTTTGGTCATATTTGTCCCAAACCCCCGTGCAGTTTTCAAAATATCCCAAACATCCCAATTTCGAGACCTGAGCAATATTTTGGAGCCAAATTCTGGCTCTCTGCACGTATTCGCAGTTTGAAATTACGACTTTTTTATACCCAACATATGCCAAGTACGGAAAGCAGCGTTTGGTCACATTTGTCCCAAACCCCCCATGCAGTTTTCAAAAAATCCTAAACATCCCAATTTCGAGGACTGACCCATATTTTGGAGCCAAATTCTGACTCTATGCACGTATTCGCGGTTTGAAATTACCAGATTTTATACCAAACATATGCCAAGTCCTGAAAGCGGCAGTGAGTCACATTTTGCACAAACTCCCCTGCAGTTTTCGAAATATCCCAAATATCCCAATTTCGAGGCCTGAGCCATATTTTGGATCCAAATTCTGGCTCTCTGCACGTATTCGCAGTTTGAAATTACGACTTTTTTATACCCAACATGTGCCAAGTACTGAAAGCGGCGTTTGGTCACATTTGTCTCAATCCCCCCTTCTGCAGTTTTCAAAGTATCCCAAACATCCCAATTTCGAAGCCTGAGCCATATTTTGGAGCCAAATTCTGGCTCTCTGCACGTATTCGCAGTTTGAAATTACGACTTTTTTATACCCAACATATGCAAAGTACTGAAAGCGGCGTTTGGTCACATTTGTCTCAGTCCCCCCTGCAGTTTTCAAAATATCCCAAACATCCCAATTTTAAGGCCTGAGCAATATTTTGGAGCCAAATTCTGGCTCTATGCACGTTTTTGCAGTTTGAAATTACGACTTTTTATACCCAACATATGCAAAGTCCTGAAAGCGGCAGTGAGTCATATTTTGACCAAACTCCTCTGCAATTTTCGAAATATCCCAAACATCTCAATTTCGAGGCCTGAGCCATATTTTGAAGCCAAATTCTGGCTCTGTGCACGTATTCTCAGTTTGAAATCACGACTTTTTTATACCCAACATATGCCAAGTACTGAAAGCAGCGTTTGGTCACATTTGTCCAAAACCCCCCATGCAGTTTTCAAAAAATCCCAAACATCCCAATTTCGAGGCCTGAGCCATATTTTGGAGACAAATTCTGGCTCTATGCACGTATTCGCTGTTTGAAATTTCGAGATTTTATACCAAACATATGCCAAGTCCTGAAAGCGGCAGTGAGTCACATTTTGCACAAACTCACCTGCAGTTTTCGAAATATCCCAAATATCCCAATTTCGAGGCCTGAGCCATATTTTGGAGCCAAATTCAAGACGTATTCGCAGTTTGAAATTACGACTTTTTATACACACCATATGCCAAGTTCTGGAAGCGGCGTTTGGTCATATTTGTCCCAAACCCCCGTGCAGTTTTCAAAATATCCCAAACATCCCAATTTCGAGGCCTGAGCAATATTTTGGAGCCAAATTCTGGCTCTCTGCACGTATTCGCAGTTTGAAATTACGACTTTTTTATACCCAACATATGCCAAGTACGGAAAGCAGCGTTTGGTAACATTTGTCCCAAACCCCGCATGCAGTTTTCAAAAAATCCTAAACATCCCAATTTCGAGGCCTGAGCCATATTTTGGAGCCAAATTCTGGCTCTATGCACGTATTCGCAGTTTGAAATTACGACTTTTTTATACCCAACATATGCAAAGTACTGAAAGCGGCATTTGGTCACATTTGTCCCAAACCCCCTGCAGTTTTCAAAATATCCCAAACATCCCAATTTCGAGGCCTGAGCCATATTTTGCAGCCAAATTCTGGCACCCTGCACGTATTCGCAGTTTGATGTAACGACTTTTTATACCCAACATATGCCAAGTACTGAAAGCGGCGTTTGGTCACATTTGTCTCAGTCCCCAAAGCAGTTTTCAAAATATCCCAAACATCCCAATTTCGAGGCCTGAGCCATATTTTGGAGCCAAATCCTGGCTCTCTGCATGTATTCGCAGCTTGAAATTACGACTTTTTTATACTCAACATATGCCAAGTACTAAAAGCGGCGTTTGGTCACATTTGTCCCAAACCCCCCCTGCAGTATTCAAAATATCCCAAACATCCCAATTTCGAGGCATGAACCAAATTCTGGGTCTATGCACGTATTCGCGGTTTGAAATTACGAGATTTTATACCTAACATATGCCAATTCCTGAAAGCGGCAGTGAGTCACATTTCGAACAAACTCCCCTGCAGTTTTTGAAATATCCCAAACATCCCAATTTCGAAACCTGAGCCATATTTTGGAGCCAAATTCTGGCTCTATGCACGTATTCGCTGTTTGAAATTACGACTTTTTTATACCCGAAATATGCCTAGTACTGAAAGCGGCGTTTTGTCACATTTGTCCCAAAATGCAGTTTTCAAAATATCCCAAACATCCCAATTTTGAGGCCTGAGCAATATTTTGGAGCCAAATTCAGGCTCTATGCACGTATTCGCAGTTTGAAATTACGACTTTTTATACCCAACATATGCAAAGTCCTGAAAGCGGCAGTGAGTCACATTTTGCACAAACTCCCTTGCAGTTTTCGAAATATCCCAAATATACCCAATTTCGAGGCCTGAGCCATATTTTGGAGCCAAATTCTGGCTCTCTGCATGTATTCGCAGTTTGAAATTACGACTTTTTTATACCCAACATATGCCAAGTACTGAAAGCGGCGTTTGGTCACATTTGTCTCAATCCCCCCTGCAGTTTTCAAAATATCCCAAACATCCCAATTTCGAGGCCTGAGCCATTTTTTGCAGCCAAATTCTGGCTCTGTGCACGTATTCGCAGTTTGAAATTACGATTTTTTTATACCCAACATATGCCAAGTACTGAATGCGGCGTTTGGTCACATTTGTCCTAAACCCCCTATGCAGTTTTCAAAATATCCCAAACATCCCATTTTCGAGGCCTGAGCAATATTTTGGAGCCAAATTCTGGCTCTGCACTTATTCGCAGTTTGAATTTACGACTTTTTTATACCCAACATATGCCAAGTACTGCAAGCGGCGTTTGGTCACATTTGTCCTAAACCCCCCTGCAGTTTTCAAAATATCCCAAACATCCCAATTTCGAGTACTGAGCAATATTTTGGAGCAAAATTCTGGCTCTCTGGACGTATTCGCAGTTTGATATTACGTCTTTTTTTACCCAACATATGCCAAGTACTGAAAGCGGCAGTGAGTCATATTTTGCACAAACTCCCCTGCAGTTTTCGAAATATCCAAAATATTCCAATTTCGAGGCCTGAGCCATGATTTGGAGCCAAATTCTGGCTCTCTGCACGTATTCGCAGTTTGAAATTACGAATTTTTATACCCAACATATGCCTAGTACTGAAAGCGGCGTTTGGTCACATTTGTCTCAATCCCCCTCTGCAGTTTTCAAAGTATCCCAAACATCCCAATTTCGAGGCCTGAGCCATATTTTGGAGCCAAATTCTGGCTCTCTGCACGTATTTGCAGTTTGAAATTACGACTTTTTTATACTCAACATATGCGAAGTACTGAAAGCGGCGTTTGGTCACATTTGTCCCAAACATCCCTGCAGTTTTCAAAATATCCCAAACATCCCAATTTCAAGGCCTGAGCCATATTTTGGAGCCAAATTCAAGCTCTCTGCACGTATTCGCTGTTTGAAATTACGACTTTTTATTCCCACCATATGCAAAGTTCTGAAAGCGGCGTTTGGTCAAATTCGTCCCAAACCCCCCTGCAGTTTTCGAAATATCCCAAATATCCCATTTTCGAGGCCTGAGACATATTTTGGAGCTAAATTCTGGCTCTCTGCACGTATTCGTAGTTTGAAATTACGACTTTTTATACCCACCATATGCCAAGTTCTGGAAGCGGCGTTTGGTCATATTTGTCCCAAACCCCCGTGCAGTTTTCAAAATATCCCAAACATCCCAATTTCGAGGCCTGAGACATATTTTGGAGCTAAATTCTGGCTCTCTGCACGTATTCGCATTTTGAAATTACGACTTTTTTATACCCAACATATGCCAAGTACTGAAAGCGGCAATGGTCACATTTGTCCCAAACCCCCCCTGCAGTTTTCAAAATATCCCAAACATCCCAATTTTGAGGCCTGAGCAATATTTTGGAGCCAACTTCTGGCTCTATGCACGTTTTCGCAGTTTGAAATTACGACGTTTTTATACCTAACATATGCCTAGTACTGAAAGCGGCGTTTGGTCACATTTGTCCCCCCCCCCCTGCAGTTTTCAAAATATCCCAATTTTAAGGCCTGAGCAATATTTTGGAGCCAAGTTCTGGCTCTATGCATGTATTCGCAGTTTGAAATTTCGACTTTTTATACCCAACATATGCAAAGTCCTGAAAGCGGCAGTGAGTCACATTTTGCACAAACTCCCCTGCAGTTTTCGAAATATCCCAAATATCCCAATTTCGAGGCCTGAGCCATATTTTGGAGCCAAATTCTGGCTCTATGCACGCATTCGCAATTTGAAATTACGACTTTTTTATACCCAACATATGCCAAGTACTGAAAGCGGCGTTTGGTCACATTTGCCTCAATCCCCCTTCTGCCGTTTTTAAAGTATCCCAAAAATCCCAATTTCGAGGCCTGAGCCATATTTTGGAGCCAAATTCAAGCTCTCTGCACGTATTCGCAGTTTGAAATTACGACTTTTTATACCCACCCTATGCCAAGTTCTGGAAGCGGCGTTTGGTCATATATGTCCCAAACCCCCGTGCAGTTTTCAAAATATCCCAAACATCCCAATTTCGAGACCTGAGCAATATTTTGGAGCCAAATTCTGGCTCTCTGCACGTATTCGCAGTTTGAAATTACGACTTTTTTATACCCAACATATGCCAAGTACGGAAAGCAGCGTTTGGTCACATTTGTCCCAAACCCCCCATGCAGTTTTCAAAAAATCCTAAACATCCCAATTTCGAGGCCTGAGCCATATTTTGGAGCCAAATTCTGGCTCTATGCACGTATTCGCGGTTTGAAATTACCAGATTTTATACCAAACATATGCCAAGTCCTGAAAGCGGCAGTGAGTCACATTTTGCACAAACTCCCCTGCAGTTTTCGAAATATCCCAAATATCCCAATTTCGAGGCCTGAACCATATTTTGGATCCAAATTCTGGCTCTCTGCACGTATTCGCAGTTTGAAATTACGACTTTTTTATACCCAACATGTGCCAAGTACTGAAAGCGGCGTTTGGTCACATTTGTCTCAATCCCCCTTCTGCAGTTTTCAAAGTATCCCAAACATCCCAATTTCTAAGCCTGAGCCATATTTTGGAGCCAAATTCTGGCTCTCTGCACGTATTCGCAGTTTGAAATTACGACTTTTTTATACCCAACATATGCAAAGTACTGAAAGCGGCGTTTGGTCACATTTGTCTCAGTCCCCCCTGCAGTTTTCAAAATATCCCAAACATCCCAACTTCGAGGCCTGAGCCATATTTTGGAGCCAAATCCTGGCTCTCTGCATGTATTCGCAGTTTGAAATTACGACTTTTTTATACTCAACATATGCCAAGTACTAAAAGTGGCGTTTGGTCACATTTGTCCCAAACCCCCCCTGCAGTATTCAAAATATCCCAAACATCCCAATTTCGAGGAACGAGCCAAATTCTGGCTCTATGCACGTATTCACGGTTTGAAATTACGAGATTTTATACCCAACATATGCCAAGTCCTGAAAGCGGCAGTGAGTCACATTTCGAACAATCTCCCCTGCAGTTTTCGAAATATCCCAAACATCCCAATTTCGAAACCTGAGCCATATTTTGGAGCCAAATTCTGGCTCCGTGCACGTATTCGCATTTTGAAATTACGACTTTTTTATACCCAACATATGCCAAGTTCTGAAAGCGGGGGTTTGGTCACATTTATCTCAATCCCTCCTGCAGTTTTCAAAATATCCCAACCATCCCAATTTCGAGGCCTGAGCCATATTTGGGAGAAAAATTCTGGCTCTATGCACGTATTCGCGGTTTGAAATTACGAGATTTTATACCCAACATATGCCAAGTCCTGAAAGTTGCAGTGAGTCACATTTTGCACAAACTCCCCTGCAGTTTTCGAAATATCCCAAATATCCCAATTTCGAGGCCTGAGACATATTTTGGAACCAAATTCAGGCTCTCTGCACGTATTCGCAGTTTGAAATTACGACTTTTTTATACCCAACATATGCCTAGTACTGAAAGCGGCGTTTTGTCACATTTGTTCCAAAATGCAGTTTTCAAAATATCCCAAACATCCCAATTTTGAGGCCTGAGCAATATTTTGGAGCCAAATTCAGGCTCTATGCACGTATTCGCAGTTTAAAATTACGACTTTTTATACCCAACATATGCAAAGTCCCGAAAGCGGCAGTGAGTCACATTTTGCACAAACTCCCCTGCAGTTTTCGAAATATCCCAAATATACCCAGTTTCGAGGCCTGAGCCATATTTTGGAGCCAAATTCTGGCTCTCTGCACGTATTCGCAGTTTTAAATTGCGACTTTTTTATACCCAACATATGCCAAATACTGAAAGCGGCGTTTGGTCACATTTGTCTCAATCCCCCCTGCAGTTTTCAAAATATCCCAAACATCCCAATTTCGAGGCCTGAGCCATTTTTTGAAGCCAAATTCTGGCTCTGTGCGCGTATTCGCAGTATGAAATTACGACTTTTTTAACCAACATATGCCAAGTACTGAATGCGGCGTTTGGTCACATTTGTCCCAAACCCCCTATGCAGTTTTCAAAATATCCCAAACATCCCAATTTCGAGGCCTGAGCCTTATTTTGGAGCCAAATTCTGGCTCTATGCACGTATTCGCGGTTTGAAATTACGAGATTTTATACCCAACATATGCCAAGTCCTGAAAGCGCCAGTGAGTCACATTTCGCACAAACTCCCCTGCAGTTTTCGAAATATCCAAAATATCCCAATTTCGAGACCTGAGACATATTTTGGAGCCAAATTCTGGCTGTGCACATATTCGCAGTTTGAAATTACGACTTTTTTATACCCAACATATGCCAAGTACTGAAAGCGGCGTTTGGTCACATTTGTCCCAAACCACCCTGCAGTTTTCAAAATATCCCAAACATCCCAATTTCGAGTACTGAGCAATATTTTGGAGCAAAATTCTGGCTCTCTGGACGTATTCGCAGTTTGATATTACGTCTTTTTTTACCCAACATATGCCAAGTACTGAAAGCGGCAGTGAGACATATTTTGCACAAACTCCCTTGCAGTTTTCGAAATATCCAAAATATCCCAATTTCGAGGCCTGAACCATGTTTTGGAGCCAAATTCTGGCTCTCTGCATGTATTCGCAGTTTGAAATTACGACTTTTTATACCCAACATATGCCAAGTACTGAAAGCGGCGTTTGGTCACATTTGTCTCAATCCCCCTTTGTAGTTTTCAAAGTATCCCAAACATCCCAATTTCAAGGCCTGAGCCATAGTTTGGAGCCAAATTCTGGCTCTCTGCACGTATTCGCAGTTTGAAATTACGACTTTTTTATACCCAACATATGCGAAGTACTGAAAGCGGCGTTTGGTCCATTTGTCCCAAACCTCCCTGCAGTTTTCAAAATTTCCCAAATATCCCAATTTCGAGGCTGAGCCATATATTGGAGCCAAATTCAAACTCTCTGCACGTATTCGCTGTTTGAAATTACGACTTAAATTACATTTTTATACCCAACATATGCGAAGTACTGAAAGCGGCGTTTGGTCACATTTGTCCCAAACCTCCCTGCAGTTTTCAAAATATCCCAAACATCCCAATTTCGAGGCCTGAGCCATATTTTGGAGCCAAATTCAAGCTCTTTGCACGTATTCGCTGTTTGAAATTATGACTTTTTATACCCAACATATGCCAAGTACTGAAAGCGGTGTTTGGTCACATTTGTCCCAAACCCCCCCTGCAGTTTTCAAAAAATCCCAAACATCCCAATTTTGAGGCCTGAGCAATATTTTGGAGCCAAATTCTGGCTCTATGCACGTTTTCACAGTTTGAAATTACGACTTTTTATACCCAACATATGCAAAGTCCTGAAAGCGGCAGTGAGTCACATTTTGACCAAATTCCCCTGCAATTTTCGAAATATCCCAAATATCCCAATTTCGAGGCCTGAGCCATATTTTGGAGCCAAATTCTGGCTTTCTGCACGTATTCGCAGTTTGAAATTACGAATTTTTTTATACCCAAGATATGCCAAGTACTGAAAGCGGCGTTTGGTCACATTTGTCCCATACCCCCCATGCAGTTTTCAAAAAATCCCAAACATCCCAATTTCGAGGCCTGAGCGATATTTTGGAGCCAAATTCTGGCTCTATGCACGTATTCGCGGTTTGAAATTACGAGATTTTATACCAAACATATGCCTAGTCCTGAAAGCGGCAGTGAGTCACATTTTGCACAAACTCCCCTGCAGTTTTCGAAATATCCCAAATATCCCAATTTCGAGGCCTGAGACATAATTTGGAACCAAATTCAGGCTCTCTGCACGTATTCGCAGTTTGAAATTACGACTTTTTTATACCCAACATATGCCTAGTACTGAAAGCGGCGTTTGGTCACATTTGTCCCAAACCCTCCCCCCCCCCCTGCAGTTTTCAAAATATCCCAAACATCCCAATTTTGAGGCCTGAGCAATATTTTAGAGCCAAATTCTGGATCTATGCACGTATTCGCAGTTTGAAATTTCGACTTTTTATACCCAACATATGCAAAATCCTGAGAGAGGCAGTTAGTCACATTTTGCACAAACTCCCCTGAACTTTTCGAAATATCCCAATTTCGAGGCCTGAGCCATATTTTGGAGACAAATTCTGGCTCTCTGCACGTATTTGCAGTTTGAAATTACGACTTTTTTATACCCAACATATGCCAAGTACTGAAAGCGGCGTTTGGTCACATTTGTCTCAATCCCCCTTCTGCAGTTTTCAAAGTATCCCAAACATCCCAATTTCGAGGCCTGAGCCATATTTTGGAGCCAAATTCTGGCTCTCTGCACGTATTCGCAGTTTGAAATTATGATTTTTTTATACCCAACATATGCCAAATACTGAAAGCGGCGTTTGGTCACATTTGTCTCAATCCCCCCTGCAGTTTTCAAAATATCCCAAACATCCCAATTTCGAGGCCTGAGCCATTTTTTGAAGCCAAATTCTGGCTCTGTGCGCGTATTCGCAGTATGAAATTACGACTTTTTTAACCAACATATGCCAAGTACTGAATGCGGCGTTTGGTCACATTTGTCCCAAACCCCCTATGCAGTTTTCAAAATATCCCAAACATCCCAATTTCGAGGCCTGAGCCATATTTTGGAGCCAAATTCTGGCTCTATGCACGTATTCGCGGTTTGAAATTACGAGATTTTATACCCAACATATGCCAAGTCCTGAAAGCGCCAGTGAGTCACATTTCGCACAAACTCCCCTGCAGTTTTC
Source organism: Procambarus clarkii (assembly GCF_040958095.1). Lineage (NCBI taxonomy): Eukaryota > Metazoa > Arthropoda > Malacostraca > Decapoda > Cambaridae > Procambarus > Procambarus clarkii. The sequence continues at coordinate 1,291,152 of NC_091202.1, forward strand.
GACATATCCAAAATATCCCAATTTCGAGACCTGAGACATATTTTGGAGCCAAATTCTGGCTGTGCACATATTCGCAGTTTGAAATTACGACTTTTTTATACCCAACATATGCCAAGTACTGAAAGCGGCGTTTGGTCACATTTGTCCCAAACCACCCTGCAGTTTTCAAAATATCCCAAACATCCCAATTTCGAGTACTGAGCAATATTTTGGAGCAAAATTCTGGCTCTCTGGACGTATTCGCAGTTTGATATTACGTCTTTTTTTACCCAACATATGCCAAGTACTGAAAGCGGCAGTGAGACATATTTTGCACAAACTCCCTTGCAGTTTTCGAAATATCCAAAATATCCCAATTTCGAGGCCTGAGCCATGTTTTGGAGCCAAATTCTGGCTCTCTGCATGTATTCGCAGTTTGAAATTACGACTTTTTATACCCAACATATGCCAAGTACTGAAAGCGGCGTTTGGTCACATTTGTCTCAATCCCCCTCTGTAGTTTTCAAAGTATCCCAAACATCCCAATTTCGAGGCCTGAGCCATAGTTTGGAGCCAAATTCTGGCTCTCTGCACGTATTCGCAGTTTGAAATTACGACTTTTTTATACCCAACATATGCGAAGTACTGAAAGCGGCGTTTGGTCCATTTGTCCCAAACCTCCCTGCAGTTTTCAAAATTTCCCAAATATCCCAATTTCGAGGCTGAGCCATATTTTGGAGCCAAATTCAAGCTCTCTGCACGTATTCGCTGTTTGAAATTACGACTTAAATTACATTTTTATACCCAACATATGCGAAGTACTGAAAGCGGCGTTTGGTCACATTTGTCCCAAACCTCCCTGCAGTTTTCAAAATATCCCAAACATCCCAATTTCGAGGCCTGAGCCATATTTTGGCGCCAAATTCAAGCTCTTTGCACGTATTCGCTGTTTGAAATTACGACTTTTTATACCCAACATATGCCAAGTACTGAAAGCGGCGTTTGGTCACATTTGTCTCAATCCCCCTCTGTAGTTTTCAAAGTATCCCAAACATCCCAATTTCGAGGCCTGAGCCATAGTTTGGAGCCAAATTCTGGCTCTCTGCACGTATTCGCAGTTTGAAATTACGACTTTTTTATACCCAACATATGCGAAGTACTGAAAGCGGCGTTTGGTCCATTTGTCCCAAACCTCCCTGCAGTTTTCAAAATTTCCCAAATATCCCAATTTCGAGGCTGAGCCATATTTTGGAGCCAAATTCAAGCTCTCTGCACGTATTCGCTGTTTGAAATTACGACTTAAATTACATTTTTATACCCAACATATGCGAAGTACTGAAAGCGGCGTTTGGTCACATTTGTCCCAAACCTCCCTGCAGTTTTCAAAATATCCCAAACATCCCAATTTCGAGGCCTGAGCCATATTTTGGAGCCAAATTCAAGCTATTTGCACGTATTCGCTGTTTGAAATTACGACTTTTTATACCCAACATATGCCAAGTACTGAAAGCGGTGTTTGGTCACATTTGTCCCAAACCCCCCCTGTAGTTTTCAAAAAATCCCAAACATCCCAATTTTGAGGCCTGAGCAATATTTTGGAGCCAAATTCTGGCTCTATGCACGTTTTCACAGTTTGAAATTACGACTTTTTATACCCAACATATGCAAAGTCCTGAAAGCGGCAGTGAGTCACATTTTGACCAAATTCCCCTGCAATTTTCGAAATATCCCAAATATCCCAATTTCGAGGCCTGAGCCATATTTTGGAGCCAAATTCTGGCTTTCTGCACGTATTCGCAGTTTGAAATTACGAATTTTTTTATACCCAAGATATGCCAAGTACTGAAAGCGGCGTTTGGTCACATTTGTCCCATACCCCCCATGCAGTTTTCAAAAAATCCCAAACATCCCAATTTCGAGGCCTGAGCGATATTTTGGAGCCAAATTCTGGTTCTATGCACGTATTCGCGGTTTGAAATTACGAGATTTTATACCAAACATATGCCTAGTCCTGAAAGCGGCAGTGAGTCACATTTTGCACAAACTCCCCTGCAGTTTTCGAAATATCCCAAATATCCCAATTTCGAGGCCTGAGACATAATTTGGAACCAAATTCAGGCTCTCTGCACGTATTCGCAGTTTGAAATTACGACTTTTTTATACCCAACATATGCCTAGTACTGAAAGCGGCGTTTGGTCACATTTGTCCCAAACCCTCCCCCCCCCTGCAGTTTTCAAAATATCCCAAACATCCCAATTTTGAGGCCTGAGCAATATTTTAGAGCCAAATTCTGGATCTATGCACGTATTCGCAGTTTGAAATTTCGACTTTTTATACCCAACATATGCAAAATCCTGAGAGAGGCAGTTAGTCACATTTTGCACAAACTCCCCTGAACTTTTCGAAATATCCCAAATATCCCAATTTCGAGGCCTGAGCCAAATTTTGGAGACAAATTCTGGCTCTCTGCACGTATTTGCAGTTTGAAATTACGACTTTTTTATACCCAACATATGCCAAGTACTGAAAGCGGCGTTTGGTCACATTTGTCTCAATCCCCCTTCTGCAGTTTTCAAAGTATCCCAAACATCTCAATTTCGAGGCCTGAGCCATATTTTGGAGCCAAATTCTGGCTCTCTGCACGTATTCGCAGTTTGAAATTATGATTTTTTTATACCCAACATATGCGAAGTACTGAAAGCGGCTTTTGGTCATATTTGTCTCAATCCCCCTTCTGCAGTTTTCAAAGTATCCCAAACTTCCCAATTTCGAGGCCTAAGCCATACTTTGGAGCCAATTTCTGGCTCTCTGCACGTATTCGCAGTTTGAAATTACGACTTTTTTATACCCAATATATGCCAAGTACTGAAAGCGGCGTTTGGTCACATTTGTCCCAAACCCCCCATGCAGTTTTCAAAAAATCCCAAACATCCCAATTTCGAGGCCTGAGCCATATTTTGGAGCCAAATTCTGGCTCTATCCACGTATTCGCTGCTTGAAATTACGAGATTTTATACCAAACATATGCCAAGTCCTAAAAGCTGTAGTGAGTCACATTTTGCACAAACTCCCCTGCAGTTTTCGAAATATCCCAAATATCCCTATTTCGACGCCTGAGACATATTTTCGAACCAAATTCAGGCTCTCTGCACGTATTAGCAGTTTGAAATTACGACTTTGTTATACCCAACATATGCCTAGTAATGAAAGCGGAGTTTGGTCACATTTGTCCCAAACCCCCCCCCCCCTGCAGTCTTCAAAATATCCCAAACATCCCAATTTTGAGGCCAGAGCAATATTTTGGAGCCAAATTCTAGCTCTGTGCACGTATTCGCAGTTTGAAATTACGACTTTTTATACCCAACATATGCAAAGTCCTGAAAGGGGCAGTGAGTCACATTTTGCACAAACTCCCCTGCAGTTTTCGAAATATCCCAAATATCCCAATTTCGAGGCCTGAGCCATATTTTGGAGCCAAATTCTGGTTCTCTGCACGTATTCGCAGTTTGAAATTATGACTTTTTTATACCCAACATATGCCTAGTACTGAAAGCGGCGTTTGGTCACATTTGTCCCAAACCCCCCCCCCCTACAGTTTTCAAAATATCCCAAACATCCCAATTTCGAGGCCTCAGCCATATTTTGGAGCCAAAATCAAGCTCTCTGCACGTATTCGCAGTTTGAAATTACGACTTTTTTATACCCAACATATGCCAAGTACTGAAAGTGGCGTTTGGTAACATTTGTCTCAATCCCCCTTCTGCAGTTTTCAAAGTATCCCAAACATCCCAATTTCGAGGCCTGAGCCATATTTTGGAGTCAAATTCTGGCTCTCTGCAAGTATTCGCAGTTTGAAATTACGACTTTTTTATACCCAACATATGCGAAGTACTGAAAGCGGGGTTTGGTAACATTTGTCTCAATCCCCCCTGCAGTTTTCAAAATATCCCAAACATCCCAATTTCGAGGCCTGAGCCATATTTTGGAGCCAAATTCTGGCTCTGTGCACGTATTCGCAGTTTGAATTTACGACTTTTTTATACCCAAGATATGCCAAGTACTGAAAGCGGCGTTTGGTCACATTTGTCCCAAACCCCCCATGCAGTTTTCAAAAAATCCCAAACATCCCAATTTCGAGGCCTGAGCCATATTTTGGAGCCAAATTCTGGCTTTCTGCACGTATTCGCAGTTTGAAATTACGAATTTTTTTATACCCAAGATATGCCAAGTACTGAAAGTGGCGTTTGGTCACATTTGTCCCATACCCCCCATGCAGTTTTCAAAAAATCCCAAACATCCCAATTTCGAGGCCTGAGCGATATTTTGGAGCCAAATTCTGGCTCTATGCACGTATTCGCGGTTTGAAATTACGAGATTTTATACCAAACATATGCCTAGTCCTGAAAGCGGCAGTGAGTCACATTTTGCACAAACTCCCCTGCAGTTTTCGAAATATCCCAAATATCCCAATTTCGAGGCCTGAGACATATTTTGGAACCAAATTCAGGCTCTCTGCACGTATTCGCAGTTTGAAATTACGACTTTTTTATACCCAACATATGCCTAGTACTGAAAGCGGCTGTTACGAACCCGGATTCAACGTCCGAGCCTGGAGCAGTGACAAACACGCCATCTGTGGGTCAGCTCCCGAAACCCCCGCCAAACGAACGACGACACCTAGTGAGGACAGCGTGTACTGGCCTCGAGGACCAGTTTCCAGTCTGGTTCAGCGCTCAACACCGCCGCTCCTGACCTCTGGTGAGGTGGTGCTCCGACGACAGCGCCATCTATGGGCTGGATACGTCAGGCGTTAGTATCTGAGCCTGTGAGTGTGGTGTATTAGTGTCCCAGTTATTGATGACGTGTCTGTTTACAGAGCCGACCTGGGACCACTGTGTTGAAGGTGGAGTCAGTCTACCCGAGGCAGCCAGTCTCCATACAGTGAAGTTTGCTGCAGCTGTCGTGACGTCGTCCCCCCGGAAGAACACTGTGGTGTGTTAAGCCTGCCAGTGAAGTGGCAGTGATCGGATTTACCCGGGACCGACGGTTGGAGACGATAATCCACTGGGGTATTGAGGACAGGAGGGTGATTGGTGATATCACACGAGACTCCTGTCTAGGGCGTACCCCTTATATCGTTCGTGGAGTGGCCGTACCAGCCTTGGTGGCTCAGTACCTGCCAGCAGACCTGCTGGACGTGTGGTTGACGGCCTCCACGACGGTGCCCCCAGTGGACCTGTGTTGTGGCTGACCTGTGGCCAGGGTAGACTCAGCGTTCTCAGAGGACACGTCTTGAGGCCACGAAGAATGCACCGCGGACTCAGCACCTAGCTTCGAGGATCCATAGTCTCCAGCAGAAGACTACAGTGTTGATCCCCTTTTGTAAAGTGTTAATACCCCTCCCCCTTGTGTACGTTTTACTATTATATATATTTATGGTGATGGTACTATTATATTATATTAAGTTTTTGCCTTTATTTCCCTTCCCCTTTTAGTTACTTGCGTCACGGATCGCATCCCTTGAAAGCCTCTACTGGCTTGGGGCCGGATATATATCTTCCTCTAACTACATCAGAGTAAGAACCCCGTTGCGTCCCGAGAGGGCCGTAACATAATTGGCATCCCCAGCGGGATCCGTCCCCTTGTTAAGTATGTTTGACAGGGGTGGTGAAGTGGCGTAATCCCTGTAAATAATTCCCCCTGTGTGACGATTGTGACGTTATACGTCCTGTGCGGTGCTCAGAATGACTAAGTGCGATATTGTGCAGTGCGGTGCTCGCTGTGATTAAGCGATTAAGTGCAATATTAACTAGTGCGGTGCTCAGTGATTTAGTGCAATATTGTAGAGCGAAGTGTTCGCTTGGACTCGGTGCAATATTGGGTAGTGCGGTGCCCGAAGTGATTACGTGCAATATTGGCAAGTGCAGTGTTTGGTGCGATAAAGTGCAATATTGACGTAGAACAGTGCTCGGTGCGTTAAGTGCTAACGTGTAAGCAGTGTGTTAAGCGCAAAGTGTTCCATCTGTGACAATGGCAGACAAAGCTACCATCGATGATCTGGACGAGGTTCAGGCTTTTCTGAACAGAGAGGATTGTCTTGCCAGATTGAAATATTTGAGCAAACCAGAGCTTGTACTAGTGAGCGCCTACCTGGAGATCAAGATCCGTGCCAGTGATTCCCGTGTGGAGATCTTGTCCAAGGTTCACCGGCACCTGAAGGCAGAAGAGAAACAGGAAGGCGAGACTCCTAGTACAAAGGAAAGTGCAGACATAGCTTCCACGGAAAAGGAAGATAAGGGCAGTGACGTTGACAGTGATGCAGGCGAGCTTAATATCAGCTTCCTAACAGTCAAGATGCGTGCCCTAGAGATCAATCGGGAAATAGAATGGAAGAAATTAGAAATGGAACGAGAGAGACAAGATAAAGAATTGGAGATGAGACGTTTAGAATTAGAACGAGAAAGAGAAAGAGAAGAACGAGAAAAAGATAAAGAAATGGAGATGAAAGAAAAGGAATTGGCGATGAGGCGTCTAGAATTAGAAGAGAGACGAGAAAGAGAAGAACGAGAACGAGAGAGAGAAGAACGAGAAAGAGAAGAGAGACGAGAGAGAGAAGAACGAGAGCGAGAAAGGGAGGAAAGAGAGAGACAACATGAACTAGAAGTATTGCGATTAGGCGGTGGTCGGAGGCAAACTACGGACACCAGTAGCTTCGATCCGGTACGCAACATTAAAATGGTCCCCAAATTCCATGAGAAGGAAGTGTCAAAATTCTTTGCAGCCTTCGAGAAAGTCGCTGCCTCTTTGGAGTGGCCAAGGGAGAATTGGGCCATCATGATACAGTCAGTCTTGACTGGGAAGGCCCAAATCGCCTACTCTACGTTATCCCTTGACGACTCCAGCGATTATGACAAGGTGAAGAAAGTTGTGCTCATGGCGTACCAATTGGTACCTGAGGCTTATAGGCAAAAGTTCAGAAACCTGAAGAAGACCTCAGAGCACACTTTTACCGAATTCGCCACGATCAAGGAGCGACTTTTCCAGGAATGGTGTGCCTCTCGGAAGGTGGAGACCAGGGAAGACCTCGAACAGCTGATTCTGCTCGAGGACTTCAAGGATTGTTTGTCTGGAGACCTCAAGACATACTTAGAAGAGCAGCAGGTAGAGACCTTGAGTGCAGCAGCCACCATGGCTGAAGAGTATATCCTGACTCATAGGCCGTCTGCTAAGTACGTCCCGAGGAATTACCAGCGCCGGTTTGACAGACCTCACGACGAAGAAGAAGAAAGACCCGTCCCACGAAGCGCTAAGAAGACGCCCCCAAGTAGCCTCCGAAGAACAAGTCCCAGTAGTCCGAAACACCGTAGTCCAAGGAGGAATATGGTGTGCTGGACTTGTGGGCAGAAAGGGCACATAGCTGCTAGGTGCCGAGGTAGAAGAGGTGGCAGCGCACGAAGGGAGGTGATGTTGGTGAGCTGTGTTACATCACCAGTAGGAAACCAGTCTACGACGACGCAGGAAGGACCAAGTTTGTTGGCCCCTCACACTTCAACCGGGTATGTAACGAGTGATCATACTGGTAGATCAATTGTAGTGCTCAGAGATAGTGGAGCAGCCCAGTCCCTGATCGTGAAGAGCTCGTTACCCGAGGGAGTAAGTGTGGATGGGAGACCAGAGGTGATCCTGGTTGGGTTTCCTAGGACGCAGTACATCGCCCCCTTAGTGCCAGTACATCTTGATTCGCCTTATTTCAGCGGCACATGTGAGTTGGCAGTAGTCGATACCCTCCCTGTGGCTGGGATTGACGTGGTACTAGCCAACGACTTGGTGACCGATTGGAGCATCAATCTTCCCAAGATTGTGGACGAGTCTACCAGAACAGCAAAGTCAGAGGTGTCTACAGGCAATGGTAATGTCCAGGTAAAGACAGACCCGGATGTAACTATGTTTAATTTGTCCTCTCCCCCGCAGATCGACAGTTATCTAGCAGTGTCTCCTGATTCTTCTCTTGACAAGGAACATGAGGTTACGATAGCAGAAGTACCTGAGCTAGAAGAGAGGCCTTGTGTGCAGACACCCACGGATACCAACGAGTCTGGAACGAAGGCTGAGGTGGGCTTGCGGTATGGCAAGTTGCAGCGTGTAGTGGACCAGCCAGAGATTCCCCAGACGTCAGAGGTATGTGAGGTGTGTTCAAAAGGTCTAGTGCCCTCTTTGGTCCAAGCCAGGCTAGTGGATGGTGCCGGCTATGGACATGACAAGCTCAGGAAACTTATCCCCCAATTGGCCTCATGTTTCTTAGCGATATTTTGTTTTATTCTCCTATGTATTCTTTGTGCTCTCAGTGAGGACCGGTGGACGACCCGACGAATGATGGCTCCCATGAACATCGCGAAGAGGTCCCAGGGATTGGAGATTTGTACTGCAAGTGTTGAAGAAGGGACCTGGAAGGTAATAGATGATACAGGAGGTACGATATGTGATAATGTGAGTGACTGTTTCCGACAGGTTGACACCCCCCGCGTGACTGCTGAGCCTCAACACAGCGTTATACGGAACGTTGGTCGACCTGATGGTGGCAGAGTGAATGCCATCTGCGACGTACAAGCAGCCCTGTTGGGACTAGGTGTGAACCTAGTAGGGTATGCTGTAAGTATTGACTTACCCACTGTCGCGATCACTCTGAATTATCAGACCCCTGTATTCCAGGTTCCTGTCTCCCTGAAGGACCATCGGACCGGCACCAGAAATGCCGTCTGTGGTCAGCCATCATCGGTGCCACGACATAAGGAAGTGTCGAGTCACCCCAAATCGTGTCGAAACCAATCCTTACTCGAGAGGTGTGAGATGATGTCCCTGCTTGACATCGCAGTGGAGACGTGGAAGATTACGTCAGGCAGATCATTGCCTTCCATTTTCAAGCTCTCTTTGTGCCAGAGTTTCTCGGTAGAAAAGTTCCGTGGACGAGACAGCCTCGCTATTCCAGATCATAAAGCATGGGTGTCCATTTGGAGTTGTGTCGTCGTACTAATTTGGTTTGTGTTTCTTTTTATAGAACGCCAAACCAAATTCTTTTTGGTGGGGAGGTGTTACGAACCCGGATTCAACGTCCGAGCCTGGAGCAGTGACAAACACGCCATCTGTGGGTCAGCTCCCGAAACCCCCGCCAAACGAACGACGACACCTAGTGAGGACAGCGTGTACTGGCCTCGAGGACCAGTTTCCAGTCTGGTTCAGCGCTCAACACCGCCGCTCCTGACCTCTGGTGAGGTGGTGCTCCGACGACAGCGCCATCTATGGGCTGGATACGTCAGGCGTTAGTATCTGAGCCTGTGAGTGTGGTGTATTAGTGTCCCAGTTATTGATGACGTGTCTGTTTACAGAGCCGACCTGGGACCACTGTGTTGAAGGTGGAGTCAGTCTACCCGAGGCAGCCAGTCTCCATACAGTGAAGTTTGCTGCAGCTGTCGTGACGTCGTCCCCCCGGAAGAACACTGTGGTGTGTTAAGCCTGCCAGTGAAGTGGCAGTGATCGGATTTACCCGGGACCGACGGTTGGAGACGATAATCCACTGGGGTATTGAGGACAGGAGGGTGATTGGTGATATCACACGAGACTCCTGTCTAGGGCGTACCCCTTATATCGTTCGTGGAGTGGCCGTACCAGCCTTGGTGGCTCAGTACCTGCCAGCAGACCTGCTGGACGTGTGGTTGACGGCCTCCACGACGGTGCCCCCAGTGGACCTGTGTTGTGGCTGACCTGTGGCCAGGGTAGACTCGGCGTTCTCAGAGGACACGTCTTGAGGCCACGAAGAATGCACCGCGGACTCAGCACCTAGCTTCGAGGATCCATAGTCTCCAGCAGAAGACTACAGTGTTGATCCCCTTTTGTAAAGTGTTAATACCCCTCCCCCTTGTGTACGTTTTACTATTATATATATTTATGGTGATGGTACTATTATATTATATTAAGTTTTTGCCTTTATTTCCCTTCCCCTTTTAGTTACTTGCGTCACGGATCGCATCCCTTGAAAGCCTCTACTGGCTTGGGGCCGGATATATATCTTCCTCTAACTACATCAGAGTAAGAACCCCGTTGCGTTCCGAGAGGGCCGTAACAGTGGCGTTTGGTCACATTTGTCCCAAACCCTCCCCCCCCCCCCCTGCAGTTTTCAAAATATCCCAAACATCCCAATTTTGAGGCCTGAGCAATATTTTAGAGCCAAATTCTGGATCTATGCACGTATTCGCAGTTTGAAATTTCGACTTTTTATACCCAACATATGCAAAATCCTGAGAGAGGCAGTTAGTCACATTTTGCACAAACTCCCCTGAACTTTTCGAAATATCCCAAATATCCCAATTTCGAGGCCTGAGCCATATTTTGGAGCCAAATTCTGGCTCTCTGCACGTATTTGCAGTTTGAAATTACGACTTTTTTATACCCAACATATGCCAAGTACTGAAAGCGGCGTTTGGTCACATTTGTCTCAATCCCCCTTCTGCAGTTTTCAAAGTATCCCAAACATCCCAATTTCGAGGCCTGAGCCATATTTTGGAGCCAAATTCTGGCTCTCTGCACGTATTCGCAGTTTGAAATTATGATTTTTTTATACCCAACATATGCGAAGTACTGAAAGCGGCTTTTGGTCATATTTGTCTCAATCCCCCTTCTGCAGTTTTCAAAGTATCCCAAACTTCTCAATTTCAAGGCCTAAGCCATACTTTGGAGCCAATTTCTGGCTCTCTGCACGTATTCGCAGTTTGAAATTACGACTTTTTTATACCCAATATATGCCAAGTACTGAAAGCGGCGTTTGGTCACATTTGTCCCAAACCCCCCATGCAGTTTTCAAAAAATCCCAAACATCCCAATTTCGAGGCCTGAGCCATATTTTGGAGCCAAATTCTGGCTCTATCCACGTATTCGCTGCTTGAAATTACGAGATTTTATACCAAACATATGCCAAGTCCTGAAAGCTGTAGTGAGTCACATTTTGCACAAACTCCCCTGCAGTTTTCGAAATATCACAAATATCCCAATTTCGACGCCTGAGACATATTTTGGAACCAAATTCAGGCTCTCTGCACGTATTCGCAGTTTGAAATTATGACTTTTTTATACCCAACATATGCCTAGTACTGAAAGCGGCGTTTGGTCACATTTGTCCCAACCCCCCCCCCCCCTACAGTTTTCAAAATATCCCAAACATCCCAATTTTGAGGCCAGAGCAATATTTTGGAGCCAAATTCTAGCTCTGTGCACGTATTCGCAGTTTGAAATTACGACTTTTTATACCCAACATATGCAAAGTCCTGAAAGCGGCAGTGAGTCACATTTTGCACAAACTCCCCTGCAGTTTTCGAAATATCCCAAATATCCCAATTTCGAGGCCTGAGCCATATTTTGGAGCCAAATTCTGGTTCTCTGCACGTATTCGCAGTTTGAAATTATGACTTTTTTATACCCAACATATGCCTAGTACTGAAAGCGGCGTTTGGTCACATTTGTCCCAACCCCCCCCCCCCTACAGTTTTCAAAATATCCCAAACATCCCAATTTCGAGGCCTCAGCCATATTTTGGAGCCAAATTCTGGCTCTCTGCACGTGTTCGCAGTTTGAAATTACAACTTTTTTATACCCAACATATGCCAAGTACTGAAAGTGGCGTTTGGTCTCATTTGTCTCAATCCCCCTTCTGCAGTTTTCAAAGTATCCCAAACATCCCAATTTCGAGGCCTGAGCCATATTTTGGAGTCAAATTCTTGCTCTCTGCACCTATTCACAGTTTGAAATAACGACTTTTTTATACCCAACATATGCGAAGTACTGAAAGCGGGGTTTGGTAACATTTGTCTCAATCCCCCCTGCAGTTTTCAAAATATCCCAAACATCCCAATTTCGAGGCCTGAGCCATATTTTGGAGCCAAATTCTGGCTCTGTGCACGTATTCGCAGTTTGAAATTACGACTTTTTTATACCCAAGATATGCCAAGTACTGAAAGCGGCGTTTGGTCACATTTGTCCCAAACCCCCCATGCAGTTTTCAAAAAATCCAAAACATCCCAATTTCGAGGCCTGAGCCATATTTTGGAGCCAAATTCTGGCTTTCTGCACGTATTCGCAGTTTGAAATTACGAATTTTTTTATACCCAAGATATGCCAAGTACTGAAAGCGGCGTTTGGTCACATTTGTCCCATACCCCCAATGCAGTTTTCAAAAAATCCCAAACATCCCAATTTCGAGGCCTGAGCGATATTTTGGAGCCAAATTCTGGCTCTATGCACGTATTCGCGGTTTGAAATTACGAGATTTTATACCAAACATATGCCTAGTCCTGAAAGCGGCAGTGAGTCACATTTTGCACAAACTCCCCTGCAGTTTTCGAAATATCCCAAATATCCAAATTTCGAGGCCTGAGACATATTTTGGAACCAAATTCAGGCTCTCTGCACGTATTCGCAGTTTGAAATTATGACTTTGTTATACCCAACATATGCCTAGTAATGAAAGCGGAGTTTGGTCACATTTGTCCCAAACCCCCCCTCCCCTGCAGTTTTCAAAATATCCCAAACATCCCTATTTTGAGGCCAGAGCAATATTTTGGAGCCAAATTCTAGCTCTGTGCACGTATTCGCAGTTTGAAATTACGACTTTTTATACCCAACATATGCAAAGTCCTGAAAGCGGCAGTGAGTCACATTTTGCACAAACTCCCCTGCAGTTTTCGAAATATCCCAAATATCCCAATTTCGAGGCCTGAGCCATATTTTGGAGCCAAATTCTGGTTCTCTGCACGTATTCGCAGTTTGAAATTATGACTTTTTTATACCCAACATATGCCTAGTACTGAAAGCGGCGTTTGGTCACATTTGTCCCAACCCCCCCCCCCCCTACAGTTTTCAAAATATCCCAAACATCCCAATTTCGAGGCCTCAGCCATATTTTGGAGCCAAATTCTGGCTCTCTGCACGTGTTCGCAGTTTGAAATTACAACTTTTTTATACCCAACATATGCCAAGTACTGAAAGTGGCGTTTGGTCTCATTTGTCTCAATCCCCCTTCTGCAGTTTTCAAAGTATCCCAAACATCCCAATTTCGAGGCCTGAGCCATATTTTGGAGTCAAATTCTTGCTCTCTGCACCAATTCACAGTTTGAAATAACGACTTTTTTATACCCAACATATGCGAAGTACTGAAAGCGGGGTTTGGTAACATTTGTCTCAATCCCCCCTGCAGTTTTCAAAATATCCCAAACATCCCAATTTCGAGGCCTGAGCCATATTTTGGAGCCAAATTCTGGCTCTGTGCACGTATTCGCAGTTTGAAATTACGACTTTTTTTTATACCCAAGATATGCCAAGTACTGAAAGCGGCGTTTGGTCACATTTGTCCCAAACCCCCCATGCAGTTTTCAAAAAATTCCAAACATCCCAATTTCGAGGCCTGAGCCATATTTTGGAGCCAAATTCTGGCTCTATGCACGTATTCGCGGTTTGAAATTACGAGATTTTATACCAAACATATGCCTAGTCCTGAAAGCGGCAGTGAGTCACATTTTGCACAAACTCCCCTGCAGTTTTCGAAATATCCCAAATATCCCAATTTCGAGGCCTGAGACATATTTTGGAACCAAATTCAGGCTCTCTGCACGTATTCACAGTTTGAAATTACGACTTTTTTATACCCAATATATGCCTAGTACTGAAAGCGGCGTTTGGTCACAATTGTCCCAAACCCTCCCCCCCCCCCCCCCTGCAGTTTTTAAAATATCCCAAACATCCCAATTTTGAGGCCTGAGCAATATTTTAGAGCCAAATTCTGGATCTATGCAAGTATTCGCAGTTTGAAATTTCGACTTTTTATACCCAACATATGCAAAATCCTGAGAGAGGCAGTTAGTCACATTTTGCACAAACTCCCCTGAACTTTTCGAAATATCCCAAATATCCCAATTTCGAGGCCTGAGCCATATTTTGGAGCCAAATTCTGGCTCTCTGCACGTATTTGCAGTTTGAAATTACGACTTTTTTATACCCAACATATGCCAAGTACTGAAAGCGGCGTTTGGTCACATTTGTCTCAGTCCCCCTTCTGCAGTTTTCAAAGTATCCCAAACATCCCAATTTCGAGGCCTGAGCCATATTTTGGAGCCAAATTCTGGCTCTCTGCACGTATTCGCAGTTTGAAATTATGATTTTTTTATACCCAACATATGCGAAGTACTGAAAGCGGCTTTTGGTCATATTTGTCTCAATCCCCCTTCTGCAGTTTTCAAAGTATCCCAAACTTCCCAATTTTGTGGCCTAAGCCATACTTTGGAGCCAATTTCTGGCTCTCTGCACGTATTCGCAGTTTGAAATTACGACTTTTTTATACCCAATATATGCCAAGTACTGAAAGCGGCGTTTGGTCATATTTGTCCCAAAACCCCCATGCAGTTTTCAAAAAATCCCAAACATCCCAATTTCGAGGCCTGAGCCATATTTTGGAGCCAAATTCTGGCTCTATCCACGTATTCGCTGCTTGAAATTACGAGATTTTATACCAAACATATGCCAAGTCCTGAAAGCTGTAGTGAGTCACATTTTGCACAAACTCCCCTGCAGTTTTCGAAATATCCCAAATATCCCAATTTCGACGCCTGAGACATATTTTCGAACCAAATTCAGGCTCTCTGCACGTATTAGCAGTTTGAAATTACGACTTTGTTATACCCAACATATGCCTAGTAATGAAAGCGGAGTTTGGTCACATTTGTCCCAAACCCCCCCCCCTGCAGTCTTCAAAATATCCCAAACATCCCAATTTTGAGGCCAGAGCAATATTTTGGAGCCAAATTCTAGCTCTGTGCACGTATTCGCAGTTTGAAATTACGACTTTTTATACCCAACATATGCAAAGTCCTGAAAGCGGCAGTGAGTCACATTTTGCACAAACTCCCCTGCAGTTTTCGAAATATCCCAAATATCCCAATTTCGAGGCCTGAGCCATATTTTGGAGCCAAATTCTGGTTCTCTGTACGTATTCGCAGTTTGAAATTATGACTTTTTTATACCCAACATATGCCTAGTACTGAAAGCGGCGTTTGGTCACATTTGTCCCAAACCCCCCCCCCCCCTACAATTTTCAAAATATCCCAAACATCCCAATTTCGAGGCCTCAGCCATATTTTGGAGCCAAATTCAAGCTCTCTGCACGTATTCGCAGTTTGAAATTACGACTTTTTTATACCCAACATATGCCAAGTACTGAAAGTGGCGTTTGGTCTCATTTGTCTCAATCCCCTTTCTGCAGTTTTCAAAGTATCCCAAACATCCCAATTTCGAGGCCTGAGCCATATTTTGGAGTCAAATTCTGGCTCTCTGCACGTATTCGCAGTTTGAAATTACGATTTTTTTATACCCAACATATGCGAAGTACTGAAAGCGGGGTTTGGTAACATTTGTCTCAATCCCCCCTGCAGTTTTCAAAATATCCCAAACATCCCAATTTCGAGGCCTGAGCCATATTTTGGAGCCAAATTCTGGCTCTGTGCACGTATTCGCAGTTTGAAATTACGACTTTTTTATACCCAAGATATGCCAAGTACTGAAAGCGGCGTTTGGTCACATTTGTCCCAAACCCCCCATGCAGTTTTCAAAAAATCCCAAACATCCCAATTTCGAGGCCTGAGCCATATTTTGGAGCCAAATTCTGGCTTTCTGCACGTATTCGCAGTTTGAAATTACGAATTTTCTTATACCCAAGATATGCCAAGTACTGAAAGCGGCGTTTGGTCACATTTGTCCCATACCCCCAATGCAGTTTTCAAAAAATCCCAAACATCCCAATTTCGAGGCCTGAGCGATATTTTGGAGCCAAATTCTGGCTCTATGCACGTATTCGCGGTTTGAAATTACGAGATTTTATACCAAACATATGCCTAGTCCTGAAAGCGGCAGTGAGTCACATTTTGCACAAACTCCCCTGCAGTTTTCGAAATATCCCAAATATCCAAATTTCGAGGCCTGAGACATATTTTGGAACCAAATTCAGGCTCTCTGCACGTATTCGCAGTTTGAAATTACAACTTTTTTATACCCAACATATGCCTAGTACTGAAAGCGGCGTTTGGTCACATTTGTCCCAAACCCTCCCCCCCCCCCCCCCTGCAGTTTTCAAAATATCCTAAACATCCCAATTTTGAGGCCTGAGCAATATTTTAGAGCCAAATTCTGGATCTATGCACGTATTCGCAGTTTGAAATTTCGACTTTTTATACCCAACATATGCAAAATCCTGAGAGAGGCAGTTAGTCACATTTTGCACAAACTCCCCTGAACTTTTCGAAATATCCCAAATATCCCAATTTCGAGGCCTGAGCCATATTTTGGAGCCAAATTCTGGCTCTCTGCACGTATTCGCAGTTTGAAATTATGATTTTTTTATACCCAACATATGCGAAGTACTGAAAGCGGCTTTTGGTCATATTTGTCTCAATCCCCCTTCTGCAGTTTTCAAAGTATCCCAAACTTCCCAATTTCGAGGCCTAAGCCATACTTTGGAGCCAATTTCTGGCTCTCTGCACGTATTCGCAGTTTGAAATTACGACTTTTTTATACCCAATATATGCCAAGTACTGAAAGCGGCGTTTGGTCACATTTGTCCCAAACCCCCCATGCAGTTTTCAAAAAATCCCAAACATCCCAATTTCGAGGCCTGAGCCATATTTTGGAGCCAAATTCTGGCTCTATCCACGTATTCGCTGCTTGAAATTACGAGATTTTATACCAAACATTTGCCAAGTCCTGAAAGCTGTATAGTGAGTCACATTTTGCACAAACTCCCCTGCAGTTTTCGAAATATCCCAAATATCCCAATTTCGACGCCTGAGACATATTTTCGAACCAAATTCAGGCTCTCTGTACGTATTAGCAGTTTGAAATTACGACTTTGTTATACCCAACATATGCCTAGTAATGAAAGCGGAGTTTGGTCACATTTGTCCCAAACCCCCCCCCCCTGCAGTCTTCAAAATATCCCAAACATCCCTATTTTGAGGCCAGAGCAATATTTTGGAGCCAAATTCTAGCTCTGTGCACGTATTCGCAGTTTGAAATTACGACTTTTTATACCCAACATATGCAAAGTCCTGAAAGCGGCAGTGAGTCACATTTTGCACAAACTCCCCTGCAGTTTTCGAAATATCCCAAATATCCCAATTTCGAGGCCTGAGCCATATTTTGGAGCCAAATTCTGGTTCTCTGCACGTATTCGCAGTTTGAAATTATGACTTTTTTATACCCAACATATGCCTAGTACTGAAAGCGGCGTTTGGTCACATTTGTCCCAACCCCCCCCCCCTACAGTTTTCAAAATATCCCAAACATCCCAATTTCGAGGCCTCAGCCATATTTTGGAGCCAAATTCAAGCTCTCTGCACGTATTCGCAGTTTGAAATTACGACTTTTTTATACCCAACATATGCCAAGTACTGAAAGTGGCGTTTGGTCTCATTTGTCTCAATCCCCCTTCTGCAGTTTTCAAAGTATCCCAAACATCCCAATTTCGAGGCCTGAGCCATATTTTGGAGTCAAATTCTGGCTCTCTGCACGTATTCGCAGTTTGAAATTACGACTTTTTTATACCCAACATATGCGAAGTACTGAAAGCGGGGTTTGGTAACATGTGTCTCAATCCCCCCTGCAGTTTTCAAAATATCCCAAACATCCCAATTTCGAGGCCTGAGCCATATTTTGGAGCCAAATTCTGGCTCTGTGCACGTATTCGCAGTTTGAAATTACGACTTTTTTATACCCAAGATATGCCAAGTACTGAAAGCGGCGTTTGGTCACATTTGTCCCAAACCCCCCATGCAGTTTTCAAAAAATCCCAAACATCCCAATTTCGAGGCCTGAGCTATATTTTGGAGCCAAATTCTGGCTCTATGCACGTATTCGCGGTTTGAAATTACGAGATTTTATACCAAACATATGCCAAGTCCTGAAAGCGGTAGTGAGTCACATTTTGCACAAACTCCCCTGCAGTTTTCGAAATATCCCAAATATCCCAATTTCGACGCCTGAGACATATTTTGGAACCAAATTCAGGCTCTCTGCACGTATTCGCAGTTTGAAATTATGACTTTGTTATACCCAACATATGCCTAGTAATGAAAGCGGAGTTTGGTCACATTTGTCCCAAACCCCCCCCCCCCTGCAGTTTTCAAAATATCCCAAACATCCCAATTTTGAGGCCAGAGCAATATTTTGGAGCCAAATTCTAGCTCTGTGCAGGTATTCGCAGTTTGAAATTACGACTTTTTATACCCAACATATGCAAAGTCCTGAAAGCGGCAGTGAGTCACATTTTGCACAAACTCCCCTGCAGTTTTCGAAATATCCCAAATATCCCAATTTCGAGGCCTGAGCCATATTTTGGAGCCAAATTCTGGTTCTCTGCACGTATTCGCAGTTTGAAATTATGACTTTTTTATACCCAACATATGCCTAGTACTGAAAGCGGCGTTTGGTCACATTTGTCCCAACCCCCCCCCCTACAGTTTTCAAAATAATCCAAACATCCCAATTTCGAGGCCTCAGCCATATTTTGGAGCCAAATTCTGGCTCTCTGCACGTGTTCGCAGTTTGAAATTACAACTTTTTTATACCCAACATATGCCAAGTACTGAAAGTGGCGTTTGGTCTCATTTGTCTCAATCCCCCTTCTGCAGTTTTCAAAGTATCCCAAACATCCCAATTTCGAGGCCTGAGCCTTATTTTGGAGTCAAATTCTTGCTCTCTGCACGTATTCACAGTTTGAATTTACGACTTTTTTATACCCAACATATGCGAAGTACTGAAAGCGGGGTTTGGTAACATTTGTCTCAGTCCCCCCTGCAGTTTTCAAAATATCCCAAACATCCCAATTTCGAGGCCTGAGCCATATTTTGGAGCCAAATTCTGGCTCTGTGCACGTATTCGCAGTTTGAAATTACGAATTTTTATACCCAACATATGCAAAGTCCTGAAAGCGGCAGTGAGTCACATTTTGCACAAACTCCCCTGCAGTTTTCGAAATATTCAAAATATCCCAATTTCGACGCCTGAGACATATTTTGGAACCAAATTCAGGCTCTCTGCACGTATTCGCAGTTTGAAATTACGACTTTGTTATACCCAACATATGCCTTGTAATGAAAGCGGCGTTTGGTCACATTTGTCCCAAACCCCCCCCCCCCTGCAGTTTTCAAAATATCCCAAACATCCCAATTTTGAGGCCAGAGCAATATTTTGGAGCCAAATTCTGGCTCTCTGCACGTGTTCGCAGTTTGAAATTACAACTTTTTTATACCCAACATATGCCAAGTACTGAAAGTGGCGTTTGGTCTCATTTGTCTCAATCCCCCTTCTGCAGTTTTCAAAGTATCCCAAACATCCCAATTTTGAGGCCAGAGCAATATTTTGGAGCCAAATTCTAGCTCTGTGCACGTATTCGCAGTTTGAAATTACGACTTTTTTTTATACCCAAGATATGCCAAGTACTGAAAGCGGCGTTTGGTCACATTTGTCCCAAACCCCCCTGCAGTTTTCAAAATATCCCAAACATCCAAATTTCGAGGCCTGAGATATATTTTGGAGTCAAATTCTGGCTCTCTGCACGTATTTGCAGTTTGAAATTACGACTTTTTTATACCCAACATATGCGAAGTACTGAAACCGGGGTTTGGTAACATTTGTCCCAAACCCCCCCTGCAGTTTTCAAAATATCATAAACATCCCAATTTCGAGGCCTGAGATATATTTTGGAGCCAAATTCAAGCTCTCTGCACGTATTCGCAGTTTGAAATTACGACATTTATACCCACCATATGCCTAGTTCTGGAAGCAGCGTTTGGTCATATTTGTCCCAAACCCTCGTGCAGTTTTCAAAATATCACAAACATCCCCATTTCGAGGACTGAGCAATATTTGGGAGCCAAATTCTGTTTTTTTGCACGTATTCGCAGTTTGATATAAGGACTTTTTATACCCAACATATTCCAGGTACTGAAAGCTGCAGTGAGTCATATTTTGCAAAAACTCCCCTGCAGTTTTCAAAATATCCCAAACATCCCAATTTTGAGGCCAGAGTAATATTTTAAAGCCAAATTCTGGCTCTGTGCACGTATTCGCAGTTTGAAATTACGACTTTTTGTACCCAACATATGCAAAGTCCTGTAAGCTGCAGTGAGTCACATTTTGCACAAACTCCCCTGCAGTTTTCGAAATATCCCAAATATCCCAATTTCGAGGCCTGAGCCATATTTTGGAGCCAAATTCTGGCTCTCTGCACGTATTCGCAGTTTGAAATAACGACTTTTTTATACCCAACATATGCCAAGTACTGAAAGCGGCGTTTGGTCTCATTTGTCTCAATCCCCCTTCTGCAGTTTTCAAAGTATCCCAAATATCCCAATTTCGAGGCCTGAGCCATATTTTGGGGTCAAATTCTGGCTCTCTGCACGTATACGCAGTTTGAAATTACGACTTTTTTATACCAAACATATGCGAAGTACTGAAAGCGGGGTTTGGTAACATTTGTCCCAAACCCGCCTGCAGTTTTCAAAATATCCCAAACATCCCAATTTCGAGGCCTGAGATATATTTTGGAGCCAAATTCAAGCTCTCTGCACGTATTCGCAGCTTGAAATTGCTACTTTTTATACCCACCATATGCCAAGTTCTGGAAGCGGCGTTTGGTCATATTTGTCCCAAACCCCCGTGCAGTTTTCAAAATATCCCAAACATCCCCATTTCGAGGACTGAGCAATATTTGGGAGCCAAATTCTGGCTTTTTGCACGTATTCGCAGTTTGATATAAGGACTTTTTATACTCAACATATTCCAAGTACTGAAAGCTGCAGTGAGTCATATTTTGCAAAAACTCCCCTGCAGTTTTCAAAATATCCCAAACATCCCAATTTCGAGGCCTGAGCCATATTTTGGAGCCAAATTCAGGCTCTCTGCACGTATTCGCAGTTTAAAATTACGATTTTTTATACCCAACATATGCCAAGTACTGAAAGCCGCGTTTGGTCACATTTGTCCCAAACCCCCCTCCAGTATTCAAAATATCCCAAACATCCCAATTTCGAGGGATGAGCCAAATTCTGGCTCTATGCACGTATTCGCGGTTTGAAATTACGAGATTTTATACCCAACAAATGCCAAGTCCTGAAAGCGGAAGTGAGTCACATTTGTCTCAAAACCCCCTGCAGTTTTCAAAATATCCCAAACATCCCAATTTCGAGGCCTGAGCCATATTTTGGAGCCAAATTCTGGCTCTCTGCACGTTTTCGCAGTTTGATATTACGACTTTTTTTAACCAAAATATGCCAAGTACTGAAAGCGGCAGTGAGTCACTTTTGCACA
Organism: Procambarus clarkii; assembly: GCF_040958095.1. Taxonomy (NCBI): domain Eukaryota; kingdom Metazoa; phylum Arthropoda; class Malacostraca; order Decapoda; family Cambaridae; genus Procambarus; species Procambarus clarkii. Next base: position 1,312,528 of record NC_091202.1, read on the forward strand.
AACTCCACTGCTGTTTTCAAAATGTCCCAAATATCCAAATTTCATGGCCTGAGCCATATTTTGGAGCAAAATTCTGGCTCTCTGCACGTATCCGCAGTTTGAAATTATGAATTTTTTATACCCAGCATATTCGAAGTACTGAAAATCGGCGTTTGGTCACATTTGTCCCAAACCCCCTGCAGTTTTCAAAATATCCCAAACATCCCAATTTCGAGGCCTGAGCCATATTTTGGAGCCAAATTCTGGCTCTCTGCACGTATTCGCAGTTTGAAATTACGACTTTTTTATACCTAACATATGCCAAGTACTGAAAGCAGCGTTTGGTCACATTTGTCTCAATCCCCCCTGCAGTTTTCAAAATATCCCAAACATCCCAATTTCGAGGCCTGAGTCATATTTTGAAGCCAAATTCTGGCTCTCTGAATGTATTCGCAGGTTGAAATAACGAATTTTTTATACCCAGTATATGCCAAGTACTGAAAGCGCCGTTTGTTCACATTTATCCCAAACCCCCCGTGCAGTTTTCCAAATATCCCAAACATCCCAATTTCGAGGCATGAGCCAAATTCTGGCTCTATGCACGTATTCGCGGTTTGAAATTACGAGATTTTATACCCAACATATGCCAAGTCCTGAAAGCGGCAGTGAGTCACATTTCGCACAAGCTCCCCTGCAGTTTTCGAAATATCCAAAATATCCCAATTTTGAGGCCTGAGCCATATTTTGGAGCGAAATTCTGGCTCTCTGCACGTATTCGCACTATGAAATTACGATTTTTTATACCCAACATATGCCAAGTACTGAAAGCGACAGTGAGTCACATTTTGCACAAACTCCACTGCAGTTTTCAAAATATCACAAATATCCCAATTTTTAGGCCTGAGCCATATTTTGGAGTCAAATTCTGGCTCTCTGCACGTATTCGCTGATTTAAATTAAGACTTTTTTATACCCAACATATGCCAAGTACTGAAAGTGGCGTTTGGTCACATTTGTCTCAATCTCCCCTGCAGTTTTCAAAATATCCCAAACATCCCAATTTCGAGGCCTGAGCTATATTTTGGAGCCAAATTCTGGCTCTCTGCACGTATTCGCAGTTTGATATTACGACTTTTTTTACCAAACATTTGCCTAGTACTGAAAGCGGCAGTGAGTCACATTTTGCACAAACTCCTCTGCAGTTTTCGAAATATCCCAAATATCCCAATTTCGAGGCCTGAGCCATATCTTGGAGCCAAATTCTGGCTCTCTGCACGTATTCGCAGTTTGAAATTACCATTTTTTTATACCCAACATATGCCAAGTACAGAAAGCGGCGTTTGGTCACATTTGTCCCAAACCCCCCTGCAGTTTCCAAAATATTTCAAACATCCCAATTTCGAGGCATGAGCCATATTTTGGAGCCAAATTCTGGCTCTCTGCACGTATTCGCAGTTTGAAACTACGACTTTTTTCTACCCAACTTATGCGAAGTACTGAATGCGTCGTTTGGTCACATTTGTCCCAAACCTCCCTGCAGTTTTCAAAATATCCCAAACATCCTAATTTCGAGGCCAGAGCCATATTTTGGAGCAAATTTCTGGCTCTCTGCACGTATTCGCAGTTTGATATTACGACTTTTTTAACCCAACATATGCCCAGTACTGAAAGCGGCAGTGAGTCACATTTTGCACAAACTCCCCGGCAGTTTTCGAAATATCCCAAATATCCCAATTTCGAGGCCTGAGCCATATTTTGGAGCCAAATTTTGGCTCTCTGCACGTATTCGCAGTTTGAAATTACGACTTTTTATATCCAACATATGCCAAGTACTGAAAGCGGCGTTTGGTCCCATTTGTCCCAACCCCCAACCCCCTGCAGTTTTCAATATATCCCAAACATCTTAATTTCGAGGCCTGAGCCATATTTTGGAGCCAAATTCTGGCTCTATGCACGTATTCGCTGTTTGAAATTACGACATTTTATACCCAACATATGCCAAGTCCTGATAGAGGCAGTGAGTCATATTTCGCACAAACTCCCCGGCAGTTTTCGAAATATCCCAAATATCCCAATTTAGAGGCCTGAGCCATATTTTGGAGCCAAATTCTGGCTCTCTGCACGTATTCGCAGTTTGAAATTTCCATTTTTTTATACCCAACATATGCCAAGTACTGAAAGCTGCATTTGGTCACATTTGTCCCAAACCCCCCTGCAGTTCTCAAAATATTCCAAACATCCCAATTTCGAGGCATGAGCCATATTTTGGAGCCAAATTCTGGCTCTCTGCACGTATTCGCAGTTTGAAATTACGACTTTTTTATACCCAACATATGCCAAGTACTGCAAGCGGCAGTGAGTCACATTTTGCACAAACTCCACTGTAGTTTTCAAAATATCCCAAACATCCTAATTTCGAGGCCAGAGCCATATTTTGGTGCCAAATTCTGGCTCTCTGCACGTATTCGCAGTTTGAAATTACGACTTTTTTATACCCAACATATGCCCAGTACTGAAAGCAGGGTTTGGTCATATTTGTCCCAAACTCCCCTGCAGTTTTCAAAATATCCCAAACATCCCAATTTCGTGGCCTGAGCAATATTTTGGAGCCAAATTCTTGCTCTCTGCACGTAATCGCAGTTTGAAACTACGACTTTTTTCTACCCAACATATGCGAAGTACTGAAAGCGGCGTTTGGTCACATTTGTCCCAAACCTGGTTGATCAGTCCAGCAACCAGGAGGCCTGGTCGACGACCGGGCCGCGGGGACACTAAGCCCCGGAAGCACCTCAAGGTAGGTAACCTCCCTGCAGTTTTCAAAATATCCCAAACATCCTAATTTCGAGGCCAGAGCCATATTTTGGAGCCAAATTCTGGCTCTCTGCACGTATTCGCAGTTTGAAATTGCAACTTTTTTATACCCAACATATGCCAAGTACTGAAAGCGACGTTTGGTCATATTTGTTCCAAACCCCCCTGCAGTTTTCAAAATATCCCAAATATCCCACTTTCGAGGCCTGAGCTATATTTTGGAGCCAAATTCTTGCTCTCTGCACGTATTCGCAGTTTGAAATTACGAATTTTTATACGGAACATATGCCAAGTACTGAAAGCGACGTTTGGTCATATTTGTCCCAAACCCACCCCCCCTGCAGTTTTCAAAATATCCCAAACATCCCAATTTCGAGGCCTGAGCCATATTTTGGAGCTAAATTCTGGCTCTCTGCACGTATTCGCAGTTTGATATTACGACTTTCTTTAACCAACATATGCCAAGTACTGAAAGCGGCAGTGAGTCACTTTTTGCACAAACTCCCCTGCAGTTTTCGAAATATCCCAAATATCCCAATTTCGAGGCCTGAGCAATATTTTGAAGCCAAATTCTGGGTCTATGCACGTATTCGCAGTTTGAAATAACGACTTTTTATACCCAACATATGCCAAGTACTGAAAGCGGCGTTTGGTCATTTTGTACCAATCCCGCCCTGCAGTTTTCAAAATATCCCAAACATCCCAATTTCGAGGTCTGAGCCATATTTTGGAGCCAAATTCTTCCTCTCTGCACGTATTCGCAGTTTGAAACTAAGACCTTTTTATACCAACATATGCTTAGTACTGAAAGCGGCGTTTGGTCACATTTGTCCCATACCTTCCTGCAGTTTTCAAAATATCCCAAACATCCTAATTTCGAGGCCTGAGCCATATTTTGGAGCCAAATTCAGCCTCTCTGCACGTATTCGCAGTTTGAAATTACGAATTTTTATACCCAACATATGCCCAGTAATGAAAGCGGCGTTTGGTCACATTTGTCCCAAACTCCCCTGCAGTTTTCAAAATATCCCAAACATCCCAATTTCAAGCCATGAGCTATATTTTGGAGGCAAATTCTGGCTCTCTACACGTATTCGCAGTTTGAAATTGCGACTTTTTTATACCCAACATATGCCAAGTACTGAAAGCGGCGTTTGGTCATATTTGTCCGAAACCCCCCTGCAGTTTTCAAAATATCCCAAATATCCCACTTTCAAGGCCTGAGCTGTATTTTGAAGCCAAATTCTTGCTCTCTGCACGTATTCGCAGATTGAAATTACGAATTTTTATACGGAACATATGCCAAGTACTGAAAGCGGCGTTTGGTCATATTTGTCTCAAACCCACCCCCCCCCTGCAGTTTTCAAAATATCCCAAACATCCCAATTTCGAGGCCTGAGCCATTTTTTGGAGCCAAATTCTGGCTCTATGCACGTATTCGCAGTTTGAAATTACGACTTTTTATACCCAACAAATTTAGCTCCAAAATATAGCTCCGGCCTCGCAATTGGGATGTTTGGGATATTTTGAAAACTGCAGGGGAGTTTGTGCAAAATGTGACTCACTGCCGCGTCCAGTACTTGGCATATGTAGGGTATAAAAAGACGTATTTTCAAACTGCGAAAACGTGCAGAGAGCCAGAATTTGGCTCCAAATAATGGCTCACGCCTCGAAATTTGGATGTTTGGTATATTTTGAAAACTGCAGTGTGTTTTGGGACAAATATGACCAAACGTCGCTTTCAGTACTTGTCATATGTTCCGTCTAAAAAGTCATAATTTCAAACTGCGAATACGTGCAGAGAGCTAGAATTTGGCTTCAAAATATGGCTCAGGCCTCGATATTGGGATGTTTGGGATATTTAGAAAACTGCAGGGAGGTTTGGGACAAATGTGACCAAACGCCGCTTTCAGTACTTCGCATATGTTGGGTATAAAAAATTTGTATTTCAAACTGAGAATACATGCAGACAGCTAGATTTTGGCTCCAAAATATGGCTCAGGCCTCGAAATTGGGATGTTTGGGATATTTTGAAAACTGCAAAGGAGTTTGTGCGAAATGTGACTCACTGCCGCTTCCAGTACTTGGGATATGTTGGGTATAAAAAGTCAAAATATTATACTGCGACTACGTGCAGAGAGCCAGAATTTGGCTCCAAAATATAGCTCAGGCCTCGAAATTGGGATGTTTGGGATATTTGGAAAACTGCAGGGAAGTTTGTGCAAAATGTGACTCACTGCCGCTTTCAGTACTTGTCATATGTTCCGTATAAAAAGTCGTAATTTCAAACTGCGAATACGTGCAGAGAGCCAGAATTTGGCTCCAAAATATGGCTCAGGCCTCGATATTGGGATGTTTGGGATATTTAGAAAACTGCAGGGAGATTGGGACAAATGTGACCAAACGCCGCTTTCAGTACTTCGCATATCTTGGATATAAAAATATCATAATTTCAAACTGAGAATACTTGCAGAGAGTCAGAGTTTGGCTCCAAAATATGGCTCAGGCCTCGAAATTGGGATGTTTGGGATATTTTGAAAACTGCAGGGGAGTTTGTGCAAAATGTGACACATTGCCGCTTTCATTACTTGGCATATGTTGGGTATAAAAAGTCGTAATTTCAAACTGCTAATACGTGCAGAGAGCCAGAATTTGGCTCCAAAATATTGCTCAGGCCTCGAAATTGGGAAGTTTGGGGTATTTTGAAAACTGCAGGGGAGTTTGTGCAAAATGTGACTCACTGCCGCTTTCAGTACTTCTCATATGTTGGGTATAAAAAGTCGTAATATCAAACTGCGAATACGTGCAGAGAGCCAGAATTTGGCTGCAAAATATGGTTCAGGCCTCGATATTGTTATGTTTAGGATATTTAGAAAACTGCAGGGAGGTTTGGGACAAATGTGACCAACGCCGCTTTCAGTACTTCGCATATGTTGGGTGTAAAAAATTTGTAATTTCAAAATGAGAATACGTGCTGAGAGTCAGAGTTTGGCTCCAAAATATGACTCAGGCCTCGAAATTGGGATGTTTGGGATATTTTGAAAACTGCAAGGGAGTTTTTGCAAAATGTGACTCACTTCCGCTTTCAGTACTTGGCATAAGTTGGGTATAAAAAGTCGAAATATTAAACTGCGAATACGTGCAGAGAGCCAGAATTTGGCTCCAAAATATGGCTCAGGCCTCGAAATAAGGATATTTGGGATATTTTGAAAACTGCAGGGAGGTTTGGGACAAATGTGACCAAACGCCGCTCTCAGTACTTCGCATATGTTGGTTATAAAAATTCGTAATTTCATACTGCGAATACGTGCAGAGAGCAAGAATTTGGCTCCAAAATATGGCTCATGCCTCGAAATTGGGATGTTTGGGATATTTTGAAAACTGCAGGGGAGTTTGTGCAAAATGTGACTCACTGCCACGTCCAGTACTTGGCATATGTTGGGTATAAAAAGACGTAAATTCAAACTGCGAATTCGTGCAGAGAGCCAGAATTTGGCTCCAAAATATGGCTCAGGCCTCGAAATTGGGATATTTGGGATATTTTGAAAACTGCAGGGGAGTTTGTGCAAAATGTGACTCATTGCCGCTTTCAGTACTTGGCATATGTTGGATATAAAAAGTCGTAATTTCAAACTGCTAATACGTGCAGAGAGCAAGAATTTGGCTCCAAAATATGGCTCAGGCCTCGAAATTGGGATATTTAAGATATTGAGAAAACTGCAGGGGAGTTTGTGCAAAATGTGACTCACTGCCACTTTCAGTACTTGGCATATGTTGGGTATAAAAAGTCGTAATATCAAACTGCGAATACGTGCAGAGAGCCAGAATTTGGTTGCAAAATATGGTTCAGGCCTCGATATTGTGATGTTTGGGATATTTTGAAAACTGCACAGAGGTTTGGGACAAATGTGACCAAATGCATCTTTCAGTACTTCGCATATATTGGGTTTAAAAAAGTCGTGATTTCAAACTACGAATACTTGCAGAGAGCCAGAATTTGGCTCCAAAATATAGCTCAGGCCTCGAAATTGGGATGTTTGGGATATTTTGAAAACTGCAGGGAAGTTTGTGCAAAATGTGACTCACTGCCGCTTTCAGTACTTTTCATATGTTCCGTATAAAAAGTCGTAATTTCAAACTGCGAATACGTGCAGAGAGCCAGAATTTGGCTCCAAAATATGGCTCAGGCCTCGATATTGGGATGTTTGGGATATTTTGAAAACTGCAGGGAGATTGGGACAAATGTGACCAAACGCCGCTTTCAGTACTTCGCATATCTTGGATATAAAAATGTCATAATTTCAAACTGAGAATACTTGCAGAGAGTCAGAGTTTGGCTCCAAAATATGGCTCAGGCCTCGAAATTGGGATGTTTGGGATATTTTGAAAACTGCAGGGGAGTTTGAGCAAAATGTGACACATTGCCGCTTTCAGTACTTGGCATATGTTGGGTATAAAAAGTCGTAATTTCAAACTGCTAATACGTGCAGAGAGCCAGAATTTGGCTCCAAAATATGGCTCAGGCCTCGAAATTGGGAAGTTTGGGGTATTTTGAAAACTGCAGGGGAGTTCGTGCAAAATGTGACACAATGCCGCTTTCAGTACTTCTCATATGTTGGGTATAAAAAGTCGTAATATCAAACTGCGAATACGTGCAGAGAGCCAGAATTTGGCTGCAAAATATGGTTCAGGCCTCGATATTGTTATGTTTAGGATATTTTGAAAACTGCACGGAGGTTTGGGACAAATGTGACCAAACGCATCTTTCAGTACATCGCATATATTGGGTATAAAAAAGTCGTGATTTCAAACTACGAATACTTGCAGAGAGCCAGAATTTGGCTCCAAAATATAGCTCAGGCCTCGAAATTGGGATGTTTGGGATATTTTGAAAACTGCAGAGGAGTTTGTGCAAAATGTGACTCACTGCCGCGTCCAGTACTTGGCATATGTTGGGTATAAAAAGTCGCAATTTCAAACTGTGAATACTTGCAGAGAGCCTGAATTTAGCACCAAAATATGGCTCAGGCCTCGATATTGGGATGTTTGGGATATTTAGAAAACTGCAGGGAGGTTTGGGACAAATGTGACCAACGCCGCTTTCAGTACTTCGCATATGTTGGTTATAAAAATTCGTAATTTCATACTGCGAATACGTGCAGAGAGCAAGAATTTGGCTCCAAAATATGGCTCATGCCTCGAAATTGGGATGTTTGGGATATTTTGAAAACTGCAGGGGAGTTTGTGCAAAATGTGACTCACTGCCACGTCCAGTACTTGGCATATGTTGGGTATAAAAAGACGTAAATTCAAACTGCGAATTCGTGCAGAGAGCCAGAATTTGGCTCCAAAATATGGCTCAGGCCTCGAAATTGGGATATTTGGGATATTTTGAAAACTGCAGGGGAGTTTGTGCAAAATGTGACTCATTGCCGCTTTCAGTACTTGGCATATGTTGGATATAAAAAGTCGTAATTTCAAACTGCTAATACGTGCAGAGAGCCAGAATTTGGCTCCAAAATATGGCTCAGGCCTCGAAATTGGGATATTTGGGATATTTTGAAAACTGCAGGGGAGTTTGTGCAAAATGTGACTCACTGCCACTTTCAGTACTTGGCATATGTTGGGTATAAAAAGTCGTAATATCAAACTGCGAATACGTGCAGAGAGCCAGAATTTGGCTGCAAAATATGGTTCAGGCCTCGATATTGTGATGTTTGGGATATTTTGAAAACTGCACAGAGGTTTGGGACAAATGTGACCAAACGCATCTTTCAGTACTTCGCATATATTGGGTTTAAAAAAGTCGTGATTTCAAACTACGAATACTTGCAGAGAGCCAGAATTTGGCTCCAAAATATAGCTCAGGCCTCGAAATTGGGATGTTTGGGATATTTTGAAAACTGCAGAGGAATTTGTGCAAAATGTGACTCACTGCCGCGTCCAGTACTTGGCATATGTTGGGTATAAAAAGTCGCAATTTCAAACTGCGAATACTTGCAGAGAGCCTGAATTTGGCTCCAACATATGGCTCAGGCCTCGAAATTGGGATGTTTGGGATATTTTGAAAACTGCAGGGAGGTTTGGGACAAATGTGACCAAACGTCGCTTTCAGTACTTGTCATATGTTCCGTATTGAAATTCGTAATTTCAAACTGCGAATACGTGCAGAGAGCCAGAATTTGGCTCCAAAATATGGCTCAGGCCTCGATATTGGGATGTTTGGGATATTTAGAAAACTGCAGGGAGGTTTGGGACAAATGTGACCAAACGCCGCTTTCAGTATTACGCAAATGTTGGGTATAAAAAAGTCGTAATTTCAAACTGTGAACACGTACTGAGAGTCAGAATTTGGCTCCAAAATATGGCTCAGTCCTCGAAATTGGGATGTTTGGGATATTTTGAAAACTGCAAGGGAGTTTTTGCAAAATGTGACTCACTGCCGCTTTCAGTACTTGGCATATGTTGGGTATTAAAATTCGAAATATTAAACTGCGAATACTTGCAGAGAGCCAGAATTTGGCTCCAAAATATGGCTCAGGCCTCGAAATTAGGATATTTGGGATATTTTGAAAACTGCAGGGAGGGTTGGGACAAATGTGACCAAACGCTGCTCTCAGTACTTCGCATATGTTGGTTATAAAAATTCGTAATTTCAAACTGCGAATACGTGCAGAGAGCAAGAATTTGGCCCGAAAATATGGCTCAGGCCTCGAAATTGGGATGTATGGGATATTTTGAAACCTACAGGGGAGTTTATGCAAAATGTGACTCACTGCCGCTTTCAGGACTTGATATATGTTGGGTATAAAAAGTCGGAATTTCAAACTGCGAATACGTGCAGAGAGCCTGAATTTGGCTCCAAAATATGGCTCAGGCCTCGAAATTGGGATGTTTGGGATATTTTGAAAACTGCAGGGAGATTGGGACAAATGTGACCAAACGCCGCTTTCAGTACTTCGCATATCTTGGGTATAAAAATGTCGTAATTTCAAACTGAGAATACGTGCAGAGAGTCAGAATTTGGCTCCAAAATATGGCTCAGGCCTCGAAATTGGGAAGCTTGGGATATTTCGAAAACTGCAGGGGAGTTTGTGCAAATTGTGACTTACTGCCACTTTCAGGACTTGGCATATGTTGGGTATAAAAATTCGTAATTTCAAACTGCGAATACGTGCATAGAGCCAGAATTTTGCTCCAAAATATGGCCCAGGCTTCGAAATTGGGAAGCTTGGGATATTTCGAAAACTGCAGGGGAGTTTTTGCAAATTGTGACTCACTGCCATTTTCAGTACTTGTCATATGTTGGGTATAAAAAATCGTAATATCAAACTGCGAATACGTGCATAGAGCCAGAGTTTGGCTCCAAAATATGGCTCAGGCCTCAAAATTGGGATGTTTGGGATATTTTGAAAACTGGAATGAGGTTTGGGACAAATGTGACCAAACGCTGCTTATAGTACTTGGCATATGTTGGGGATAAAAAGTCGTAATTTCAAACTGCGAATACGTGCAGATAGCCAGAATTTGGCTCCAAAATATGGCTCAGGCCTCGAAATTGGGATATTTCGAAAACTGCAGGGGAGTTTGTGCAAATTGTGACTCACTGCCACTTTCAGGACTTGGCATATGTTGGGAATAAAAAGTCGTAATTTCAAACTGCCAATACGTGCATAGAGCCAGAAATTTGCTCCAAAATATGGCTCAGGCCTTGATATTGGGTTGTTTGGGATATTTTGAAAACTGCAGGGAGGTTTGGGACAAATGTGACCAAACGCCGCTTTCAGTACTAGTCATATGTTCCGTATAAAAAGTCGTAATTTCAAACTGCGAATACGTGCAGAGAGCTAGAATTTGGCTCCAAAATATGGCTCAGGCCTCGGTATTGGGATGTTTGGGATATTTAGAAAACTAGAAACGAGTTTGTGCGAAATGTGACTCACTGCTGCTTTCAGTACTTAGCATATGTTGGGTATAAAAAGTCGTAATATCAAACTACGAATACGTGCAGAGAGCCAGAATTTGGCTCCAAAATATGGCTCAGGCCTCGAAATTAGGATATTTGGGATATTTTGAAATCTGCAGGTAGGTTTATGATAAATGTGACCAAACGCCGCTTTCAGTACTTCGCATATGTTGGTTATAAAAAAGTCATAATTTCAAACTGCGAATACGTGCAGAGAGCAAAAATTTGGCTCCAAAATATGGCTCAGGCCTCGAAATTGGGAAGTTTGGGATATTTTGAAAACTCCAGGGGAGTTTGTGCAAAATGTGACTCACTGCCTCTTTCAATACTTGGCATATGTTGGGTATAAAAAGTAGGAATTTCAAACTGCGAATACTTGCAGAGAGCCTGAATTTTGCTCCAAAATATGGCTCAGGCCTCGAAATTGGGATGTTTTGTATATTTTGAAAGCTGCAGTGGGTTTTGGGACAAATATGACCAAACGTCACTTTCAGTACTTGTCATATGTTCCGTATAAAAAGTCATAATTTCAAACTGCGAATACGTGCAGAGAGCTAGAATTTGGCTCCAAAATATGGCTCAGGTCTCGCTATTGGGATGTTTGGAATATTTAGAAAACTGCAGGGAGGTTTGGGACAAATGTGACCAAACGCCGCTTTCAGTACTTCGCATATGTTGGGTATAAAAAAGATGTAATTTCAAACTGGGAATACGTGCAGAGAGTCAGAATTTGGCTCCAAAATATGGCTCAGGCCTCGAAATTGGGATGTTTGTGATATTTTGAAAACTGCAGGGAGGTTTTGGACAAATGTGACCAAACGTCGCTCTCAGTACTTGGTATATGTTGGGTATAAAAAATTCGCAATTTCAAATTGCGAATACGTGCAGATAGCCAGAATTTGGCTTCAAAATTTGGCTCAGGCCACGAAATTGGGATATTTGGGATATATTGATAACTGCAGGGGAGTTTGTGCAAAATGTGACTCACTGCCGCTTTCTGTACTTGGCATTTGTTGGATATAAAAAGTCGTAATTTTAAACTGCGAATACGTGCAGAGAGCCAGAATTTGGCTCTAAAATATGGCTTAGGCCTCGAAATTCGGATATTTGGGATATTTTGAAAACTGGAGGGGAGTATGTGCAAAATGAGACTCACTGCCGCTTTCATTACTTGGCATATGTTGGTTATAAAATGTCGAAATTTCAAACTCCGAATACTTGCAGAGAGCCTGAATTTGGCACCAAAATATGGCTCAGGCCTCGAAATTGGGATGATTGGTATATTTTGAAAACTGCAGGGGTTTTTTGGACAAATATGACCAAACGTCGCTTTCAGTACTTGTCATATGTTCCGTATAAAAAGTCGTAATTTTAAACTGAGAATTCGTGCAGAGAGCCAGAATTTGGCTCCAAAATATTGCTCAGTCCTCGATATTGGGATGTTTGGGATATTTAGAAAATTGCAGGGAGGTTTGGGACAAATGTGACCAGACGCCGCTTTCAGTACTTCGCATATGTTGGGTATAAAAAAGTCGTAATTTCAAACTGTGAATACGTGCTGAGAGTTAGAATTTGGCTCCAAAATATGGCTCAGTCCTCGAAATTGGGATGTTTGGGATATTTTGAAAACTGCAAGGGAGTTTTTGCAAAATGTGACTCACTGCCGCTTTCAGTACTTGGCATATGTTGGGTAAAAAAAGTCGAAATATTATACTGCGAATACGTGTAGAGAGACAGAATTTGGCTCCAAAATATGGCTCAGGCCTCGAAATTAGGACATTTGGGATATTTTGAAAACTGCAGGGAGGGGTGGGACAAATGTGACCAAACGCTGCTCTCAGTACTTCGCATATGTTGGTTATAAAAATTCGTAATTTCAAACTGCGAATACGTGCAGACAGTAAGAATTTGGCTCCAAAATATGGCTCAGGCCTCGAAATTGGGATGTATGGAATATTTTGTAAACTGCAGGGGAGTTTGTGCAAAATGTGACTCACTGCCACTTTCAGGACTTGATATATGTTAGGTATAAAAAGTCGGAATTTCAAACTGCGAATACGTGCAGAGAGCCAGAATTTGGCTCCAAAATATGGCTCAGGCCTCGAAATTGGGTTGTTTGGGATATTTTGAAAACTGCAGGGGAGTTTGTGCAAAATGTGACTTACTGCCGCTTCCAGTACTTGGGATATGTTGGGAATAAAAATCCGAAATATTAAACTGCAAATACGTGCAGAGAGCCAGAATTTGGCTCCAAAATATAGCTCAGGCCTCGAAATTGGGATGTTTGGGATATTTTGAAAACTGCAGGGAAGTTTGTGCAAAATGTGACTCACTGCCGCTTTCAGTACTTGTCATATGTTCCGTATAAAAAGTCGTAATTTCAAACTGCGAATACGTGCAGAGAGCCAGAATTTGGCTCCAAAATATGGCTCAGGCCTCGATATTGGGATGTTTGGGATATTTTGAAAACTGCAGGGGAGTTTGTGCAAAATGTGACACATTGCCGCTTTCAGTACTTGGCATATGTTGGGTATAAAAAGTCGTAATTTCAAACTGCTAATACGTGCAGAGAGCCAGAATTTGGCTCCAAAATATGGCTCAGGCCTCGAAATTGGGAAGTTTGGGGTATTTTGAAAACTGCAAGGGAGTTTGTGCAAAATGTGACTCACTGCCGCATTCAGTACTTCTCATATGTTGGGTATAAAAAGTCGTAATATCAAACTGCGAATACGTGCAGAGAGCCAGAATTTGGCTGCAAAATATGGTTCAGGCCTCGATATTGTTATGTTTGGGATATTTTGAAAACTGCAGGGAGGTTTGGGACAAATGTGACCAAACGTCGCTTTCAGTACTTGTCATATGTTCCGTATAAAAAGTCGTAATTTCAAACTGCGAATACGTGCAGAGAGCTAGAATTTGGCTCCAAAATATGGCTCAGGCCTCGGTATTGGGATGTTTGGGATATTTAGAAAACTGCAGGGAGGTTTGGGACAAATGTGACCAAACGTCACTTTCAGTACTTGTCATATGTTCCGTATAAAAAGTCGTAATTTCAAACTGAGAATACGTGCAGAGAGTCAGAATTTGGCTCCAAAATATGGCTCAGGCCTCGAAATTGGGATGTTTGGGATATTTTGAAAACTACAAACGAGTTTTTGCGAAATGTGACTCACTGCCGCTTTCAGTACTTGGAATATGTTGGGTATAAAAAGTCGTAATATCAAACTGCGAATACGAGCAGAGAGCCAGAATTTGGCTCCAAAATATGGCTCAGGCCTCGAAATTAGGATATTTGGGATATTTTGAAATCTGCAGGGAGGTTTATGACAAATGTGACCAAACGCTGCTTTCAGTACTTCGCATATGTTGGTTATTAAAAAGTCATAATTTCAAACTGCGAATACGTGCAGAGAGCAAAAATTTGGCTCCAAAATATGGCTCAGGCCTCGAAATTGGGAAGTTTGGGATATTTTGAAAACTCCAGGTGAGTTTGTGCAAAATGTGACTCACTGCCTCTTTCATTACTTGGTATATGTTGGGTATAAAAAGTAGGAATTTCAAACTGCGAACACTTGCAGAGAGCCTGAATTTGGCTCCAAAATATGGCTCAGGCCTCGAAATTGGGATGTTTGGTATATTTTGAAAACTGCAGTGGGTTTTGGGACAAATATGACCAAACGTCGCTTTCAGTACTTGTCATATGTTCCGTATAAAAAGTCGTAATTTCAAACTGCGAATACGTCAGAGAGCTAGAATTTGGCTCCAAAATATGGCTCAGGTCTCGCTATTGGGATGTTTGGAATATTTAGAAAACTGCAGGGAGGTTTGGGACAAATGTGACCAAACGCCGCTTTCAGTACTTCGCATATGTTGGGAATAAAAAAGTCGTAATTTCAAACAGGGAATACGTGCAGAGAGTCAGAATTTGGCTCCTAAATATGGCTCAGGCCTCGATATTGGGATGTTTGGGATATTTTGAAAACTGCAGGGAGATTGGGACAAATGTGACCAAACGCCGCTTTCAGTACTTCGCATATCTTGGGTATAAAAATGTCGTAATTTCAAACTGAGAATACGTGCATTGAGTCAAAGTTTGGCTCCAAAATATGGCTCAGGCCTCGAAATTGGGATGTTTGGGATATTTTGAAAACTGCAGGGGAGTTTGTGCAAAATGTGACTTACTGCCGCTTCCAGTACTTGGCATATGTTGGGAATAAAAAGTCGAAATATTAAACTGCGAATACGTGCAGAGAGCCAGAATTTGGCTCCAAAATATGGCTCAGGCCTCGAAATTAGGATATTTGTGATATTTTGAAAACTGCAGGGAGGTTTTGGACAAATGTGACCAAACGTCGCTCTCAGTACTTGGTATATGTTGGGTATAAAAAAGTCGCAATTTCAAATTGCGAATACGTGCAGATAGCCAGAATTTGGCTTCAAAATATGGCTCAGGCCACGAAATTGGGATATTTGGGATATATTGAAAACTGCAGGGGAGTTTGTGCAAAATGTGACTCACTGCCACTTTCAGGACTTGATATATGTTAGGTATAAAAAGTCGGAATTTCAAACTGCGAATACGTGCAGAGAGCCAGAATTTGGCTCTAAAATATGGCTTAGGCCTCTAAATTGGGAAGTTTGGGATATTTTGAAAACTGCAGGGGAGTTTGTGCAAAATGTGACTCACTGCCGCTTTCAGTATTTGGCATATGTTGGGTATAAAAAGTCGTAATATCAAACTGCGAATACGTGCAGAGAGATAGAATTTGGCTCCAAAATATGACTCAGGCCTCGATATTGGAATGTTTGTAATATTTTGAAAACTGCACGGAGGTTTTTGACAAATGTGACCAAACGCCTCTTTCTGTACTTCGCACATATTGGGTAAAAAAAAATCGTAATTTCAAACTACGAATACGTGCAGAGAGCCAGAATTTGGGTCCAAAATATAGCTCAGGCCTCGAAATTGGGATGTTTGGGTTATTTTGAAAACTGCAGGGGAGTTTGTGCAAAATGTGACTCACTGCCGCGTGCAGTACTTGGAATATGTTGGGTATAAAAAGACGCAATTTCAAACTGCGAATACGTGCAGAGAGCCAGAATTTGGCTCCAAAATATGGCTCACGCCTCGAAATTAGGATATTTGGGATATTTTGAAAACTGCAGGGAGGTTTTGGATAAATGTGACCAAACGCCGCTTTCAGTTCTTGGCATATGTTGGGTATAAAAAGACGTAATTTCAAACTGCGAATACGTGTAGAGAGCCAGAATTTTGCTCCAAAATATGGCTCAGGCCTCGAAATTGGGATATTTGGGATATTTTCTAAACTGGAGAGAAGTGTGTTCAAAATGTGACTCACTGCCGCTTTCAGTACTTAGCATATGTTGGGTATAAAAAGTCGGAATTTCAAACTGCGAATACGGGCAGAGAGCCTGAATTTGGCTCCAAAATATGGCCTAGGCCTCGAAATTGGGATGTTTGGGATATTTTGAAAACTGCAGGGGAGTTTGTGCAAAATGTGACTCACTGCCGCGTGCAGTACTTGGAATATGTTGGGTATAAAAAGACGCAATTTCAAACTGCGAATACGTGCAGAGAGCCAGAATTTGGCTCCAAAATATGGCTCAGGCCTCGAAATTCGGATATTTGGGATATTTTGAAAACTGGAGGGGAGTATGTGCAAAATGAGACTCACTGCCGCTTTCATTACTTGGCATATGTTGGGTATAAAATGTCGAAATTTCAAACTCCGAATACTTGCAGAGAGCCTGAATTTGGCACCAAAATATGGCTCAGGCCTCGAAATTGGGATGTTTGGTATATTTTGAAAACTGCAGGGGGTTTTTGGACAAATATGACCAAACGTCGCTTTCAGTACTTGTCATATGTTCCGTATAAAAAGTCGTAATTTTAAACTGAGAATACGTGCAGAGAGCCATAATTTGGCTCCAAAATATTGCTCAGGCCTCGATATTGGGATGTTTGGGATATTTAGAAAATTGCAGGGAGGTTTGGGACAAATGTGACCAGACGCCGCTTTCAGTACTTCGCATATGTTGGGTATAAAAAAGTCGTAATTTCAAACTGTGAATACGTGCTGAGAGTCAGAATTTGGCTCCAAAATATGGCTCAGTCCTCGAAATTGGGATGTTTGGGATATTTTGAAAACTGCAAGGGAGTTTTTGCAAAATGTGACTCACTGCCGCTTTCAGTACTTGGCATATGTTGGGTATAAAAAGTCAAAATATTAAACTGCGAATACGTGCAGAGAGCCAGAATTTGGCTCCAAAATATGGCTCACGCCTCGAAATTAGGATATTTGGGATATTTTGAAAACTGCAGGGAGGGGTGGGACAAATGTGACCAAACGTCGCTTTCAGTACTTGTCATATGTTCCGTATAAAAAGTCGCAATTTCAGACTGCGAATACTTGCAGAGAGCCTGAATTTGGCTCCAAAATATGGCTCAGGCCTCGATTTTGGGATGTTGGGGATATTTTGAAAACTGCAGGGAGGTTTGGGACAAATGTGACCAACGCCGCTTTCAGTACTTCGCATATGTTGGGAGTAAAAAAGTCGTAATTTCAAACTGAGAATACGTGCTGAGAGCCAGAATTTGGCTCCAAAATATGGCTCAGACCTCGAAATTGGGATATTTGGGATATTTTGAAAACTGCAGTGAGGTTTTGGATAAATGTGACCAAACGCCGCTTTCAGTTCTTGGCATATGTTGGGTATAAAAAGACGTAATTTCAAACTGCGAATACGTGTAGAGAGCCAGAATTTTGCTCCAAAATATGGCTCAGGCCTCGAAATTGGGATATTTGGGATATTTTCTAAACTGGAGAGAAGTGTGTTCAAAATGTGACTCACTGCCGCTTTCAGTACTTAGCATATGTTGGGTATAAAAAGTCGGAATTTCAAACTGCGAATACGGGCAGAGAGCCTGAATTTGGCTCCAAAATATGGCCTAGGCCTCGAAATTGGGATGTTTGGGATATTTTGAAAACTGCAGGGGAGTTTGTGCAAAATGTGACTCATTGCCGCTTTCAGTACTTGGCATATGCTGGGTATAATAAGTCGTAATTTCAAACTGCGAATACGTGCAGAGAGCCAGAATTTGGCTCCAAAATATGGCTCAGGCCTCAATATTGGGATGTTTGGGATATTTTGAAAACTGCAGGGGGGATTGGGACAAATGTGACCAAACGCCGCTTTAAGTACTTGGCATATGTTGGGTATAAAAAAGTCGCAATTTCAAACTGCGAATACCTGTAGAGAGCCAGAACTTGGCTCCAAAATATGGCTCAGGCCTCGAAATTGGGATGTTTGAGATATTTCGAAAACTGGAGGGGAGTTTGTGCAAAATGTGACTCTCTGCCGCTTTCAGTACTTCTCATATGTTGGGTATAAAAAGTCGTAATATCAAACTGCGAATACGTGCAGAGAGCCAGAATTTGGCTGCAAAATATGGTTCAGGCCTCGATATTGTTATGTTTGGGATATTTTGAAAACTGCACGGAGGTTTGGGACAAATGTGACCAAACGCATCTTTCAGTACTTTGCATATATTGGGTATAAAAAAGTCGTGATTTCAAACTACGAATACTTGCAGAGAGCCAGAATTTGGCTCCAAAATATAGCTCAGGCCTCGAAATTGGGATGTTTGGGATATTTTGAAAACTGCAGAGGAGTTTGTGCAAAATGTGACTCACTGCCGCGTCCAGTACTTGGCATATGTTGGGTATAAAAAGTCGCAATTTCAGACAGCGAATACTTGCAGAGAGCCTGAATTTGGCTCCAAAATATGGCTCAGGCCTCGATATTGGGATGTTTGGGATATTTAGAAAACTCCAGGGAGGTTTGGGACAAATGTGACCAACGCCGCTTTCAGTACTTCGCATATGTTGGGTATAAAAAAGTCGTAATTTCAAACTGAGAATACGTGCTGAGAGTCAGAATTTGGCTCCAAAATATGGCTCAGGCCTCGAAATTGGGATGTTTGGGATATTTTGAAAACTGCAGGGAGGTTTGGGACAAATGTGATCAAACGCCGTTTTCAGTACTTGGCATATGTTGGGTATAAAAAGACGTAATATCAAACTGCGAATACGTCCAGAGAACCAGAATTTGGCTCCAAAATGTGGCTCAGGCCTCGAAATTGGGATATTTGTGATATTTTGAAAACTGGAGGGGAGTTTGTGCAAAATGTCACTCACCGCCGTTTTCAGTACTTGGCATATGTTGGGTATAAAAAGTCGTAATATCAAACTGCGAATACGTGCATAGAGCCAGAATTTGGCTCAGGCCTGGAAATTGGGATATTTGTGATATTTTGAAAACTGGAAGGGAGTTTGTGCAAAATGTGACTCACTGCCGCTTTCAGTCCTTGCATATGTTGGGTATAAAAAGTCGGAATTTCAAACTGAGAATACGTGCAGAGAGCCTGAATTTGGCTCCAAAATATAGCTGAGACCTCGAAATTGGGATATTTGGCATATTTCGAAAACTGCAGGGGAGTTTGTGCAAAATGTGACTCAATGCTGCTTTCAGGACTTGACATATGTTGGGCATAAAAAGTCGTAATTTCAAACAGCGAATACGTGCATAGAGCCAGAATTTGGCTCAGGCCTCGATATTGGGATGTTTGGGATATTTTGAAAACTGCAGGGGGGTTTGGGACAAATATGACCGAAATCAGCTTTCAGTACTTGGCATATGTTACGTATAAAAAGTCGTAATTTCAAACTTCGAATACGTGCAGAGAGCATGAATTTGGCTCCAAAATATGGCTCAAGCCTCCATATTGGGATGTTTGGGATATTTTGAAAACTGCAGGGGAGTTTGTGCAAAATGTGACTCATTGCCGCTTACAGTACTTGGCATATGTTGGGTATAATAAGTCGTAATTTCAAACTGCGAATACGGGCAGAGAGCCAGAATTTGGCTCCAAAATATGGCTAAGGCCTCCATATTGGGATGTTTGGGATATTTTGAAAACTGCAGCGGAGTTTGTGCAAAATGTGACTCATTGCCACTTTCAGTACTTGGCATATGTTGGGTATAATAAATCGTAATTTCAAAATGCGAATACATGCAGAGAGCCAGAATTTGGCTCCAAAATATGACTCAGGCCTCCATATTAAGATGTATGATGTATTTTGAAAACTGCAGGGGGGATTGGGACAAATGTGACCGAACCCCACTTTCTGTACTTGGCATATGTTGGGTATAAAAAAGTCGCAATTTGAAACTGAGAATACTTGCAGAGAGCCAGAATTTGGCTCCAAAATATGGCTCAGGCCACGAAATTGGGATGTTTGAGATATTTCGAAAACTGGAGGGGAGTTTGTGCAAAATGTGACTCTCTGCCGCTTTCAGTACTTGGCATATGTTGGGTATAAAAAGTCATAGTATCAAACTGCGAATACATGCAGAGAGCCAGAATTTGGCTCCAAAATATTGCTCAGGCCTCGAAATTGGGAAGTTTGGGATATTTTGAAAACTGCAGGGAGGTTTGGGACAAATGTGATCAAACGCCGCTTTCAGTACTTGGCATATGTTGGGTATAAAAAGTCGTAATTTAAAAATGCGAATAAGTGCAGCAAGCCAGAATTTGGCCCCAAAATATGGCTCAGGCCTCGAAATTGGGATGTTTATGATATTTTGAAAACTGCAGGGAAGTTTGTGCAAAATGTGACTCACTGCTGCTTTCAGTACTTGGCATATGTTGGGTATAAAAAATCGCAATTTCAAACTGCGAATACGTGCAGAGAGCCAGAATTTGGCTCCAAAATATGGCTCAGGCCTCGAAATTGAGAAGTTTGGGATATTTTGAAAACCGCAGGGAAGTTTGTGCAAAATGTGACTCACTTCTGCTTTCAGTACTTGGCATATGATGGGTATAAAAAGTCGTAATATCAAACTGCGAATACTTGCAAAGAGCCAGAATTTGGCTTCAAAATATGGCCTAGGCCTCGAAATTGGGATGTTTGGGATATTTTGAAAACTGCAGGGGAGTTTGTGCAAAATGTGACTCATTGCCGCTTTCAGTACTTGGCATATGCTGGGTATAATAAGTCGTAATTTCAAACTGCGAATACGTGCAGAGAGCCAGAATTTGGCTCCAAAATATGGCTCAGGCCTCGATATTGGGATGTTTGGGATATTTTGAAAACTGCAGGGGGGATTGGGACAAATGTGACCAAACGCCGCTTTAAGTACTTGGCATATGTTGGGTATAAAAAAGTCGCAACTTCAAACTGCGAATACCTGTAGAGAGCCAGAACTTGGCTCCAAAATATGGCTCAGGCCTCGAAATTGGGATGTTTGAGATATTTCGAAAACTGGAGGGGAGTTTGTGCAAAATGTGACTCTCTGCCGCTTTCAGTACTTCTCATATGTTGGGTATAAAAAGTCGTAATATCAAACTGCGAATACGTGCAGAGAGCCAGAATTTGGCTGCAAAATATGGTTCAGGCCTCGATATTGTTATGTTTGGGATATTTTGAAAACTGCACGGAGGTTTGGGACAAATGTGACCAAACGCATCTTTCAGTACTTTGCATATATTGGGTATAAAAAAGTCGTGATTTCAAACTACGAATACTTGCAGAGAGCCAGAATTTGGCTCCAAAATATAGCTCAGGCCTCGAAATTGGGATGTTTGGGATATTTTGAAAACTGCAGAGGAGTTTGTGCAAAATGTGACTCACTGCCGCGTCCAGTACTTGGCATATGTTGGGTATAAAAAGTCGCAATTTCAGACAGCGAATACTTGCAGAGAGCCTGAATTTGGCTCCAAAATATGGCTCAGGCCTCGATATTGGGATGTTTGGGATATTTAGAAAACTCCAGGGAGGTTTGGGACAAATGTGACCAACGCCGCTTTCAGTACTTCGCATATGTTGGGTATAAAAAAGTCGTAATTTCAAACTGAGAATACGTGCTGAGAGTCAGAATTTGGCTCCAAAATATGGCTCAGGCCTCGAAATTGGGATGTTTGGGATATTTTGAAAACTGCAGGGAGGTTTGGGACAAATGTGATCAAACGCCGTTTTCAGTACTTGGCATATGTTGGGTATAAAAAGACGTAATATCAAACTGCGAATACGTCCAGAGAACCAGAATTTGGCTCCAAAATGTGGCTCAGGCCTCGAAATTGGGATATTTGTGATATTTTGAAAACTGGAGGGGAGTTTGTGCAAAATGTCACTCACCGCCGTTTTCAGTACTTGGCATATGTTGGGTATAAAAAGTCGTAATATCAAACTGCGAATACGTGCATAGAGCCAGAATTTGGCTC
Organism: Procambarus clarkii; assembly: GCF_040958095.1. Taxonomy (NCBI): domain Eukaryota; kingdom Metazoa; phylum Arthropoda; class Malacostraca; order Decapoda; family Cambaridae; genus Procambarus; species Procambarus clarkii. The sequence continues at coordinate 1,334,589 of NC_091202.1, forward strand.
AGGCCTGGAAATTGGGATATTTGTGATATTTTGAAAACTGGAAGGGAGTTTGTGCAAAATGTGACTCACTGCCGCTTTCAGTCCTTGCATATGTTGGGTATAAAAAGTCGGAATTTCAAACTGAGAATACGTGCAGAGAGCCTGAATTTGGCTCCAAAATATAGCTGAGACCTCGAAATTGGGATATTTGGCATATTTCGAAAACTGCAGGGGAGTTTGTGCAAAATGTGACTCAATGCTGCTTTCAGGACTTGACATATGTTGGGCATAAAAAGTCGTAATTTCAAACAGCGAATACGTGCATAGAGCCAGAATTTGGCTCAGGCCTCGATATTGGGATGTTTGGGATATTTTGAAAACTGCAGGGGGGTTTGGGACAAATATGACCGAAATCAGCTTTCAGTACTTGGCATATGTTACGTATAAAAAGTCGTAATTTCAAACTTCGAATACGTGCAGAGAGCATGAATTTGGCTCCAAAATATGGCTCAAGCCTCCATATTGGGATGTTTGGGATATTTTGAAAACTGCAGGGGAGTTTGTGCAAAATGTGACTCATTGCCGCTTACAGTACTTGGCATATGTTGGGTATAATAAGTCGTAATTTCAAACTGCGAATACGGGCAGAGAGCCAGAATTTGGCTCCAAAATATGGCTAAGGCCTCCATATTGGGATGTTTGGGATATTTTGAAAACTGCAGCGGAGTTTGTGCAAAATGTGACTCATTGCCACTTTCAGTACTTGGCATATGTTGGGTATAATAAATCGTAATTTCAAAATGCGAATACATGCAGAGAGCCAGAATTTGGCTCCAAAATATGACTCAGGCCTCCATATTAAGATGTATGATGTATTTTGAAAACTGCAGGGGGGATTGGGACAAATGTGACCGAACCCCACTTTCTGTACTTGGCATATGTTGGGTATAAAAAAGTCGCAATTTGAAACTGAGAATACTTGCAGAGAGCCAGAATTTGGCTCCAAAATATGGCTCAGGCCACGAAATTGGGATGTTTGAGATATTTCGAAAACTGGAGGGGAGTTTGTGCAAAATGTGACTCTCTGCCGCTTTCAGTACTTGGCATATGTTGGGTATAAAAAGTCATAGTATCAAACTGCGAATACATGCAGAGAGCCAGAATTTGGCTCCAAAATATTGCTCAGGCCTCGAAATTGGGAAGTTTGGGATATTTTGAAAACTGCAGGGAGGTTTGGGACAAATGTGATCAAACGCCGCTTTCAGTACTTGGCATATGTTGGGTATAAAAAGTCGTAATTTAAAAATGCGAATAAGTGCAGCAAGCCAGAATTTGGCCCCAAAATATGGCTCAGGCCTCGAAATTGGGATGTTTATGATATTTTGAAAACTGCAGGGAAGTTTGTGCAAAATGTGACTCACTGCTGCTTTCAGTACTTGGCATATGTTGGGTATAAAAAATCGCAATTTCAAACTGCGAATACGTGCAGAGAGCCAGAATTTGGCTCCAAAATATGGCTCAGGCCTCGAAATTGAGAAGTTTGGGATATTTTGAAAACCGCAGGGAAGTTTGTGCAAAATGTGACTCACTTCTGCTTTCAGTACTTGGCATATGATGGGTATAAAAAGTCGTAATATCAAACTGCGAATACTTGCAAAGAGCCAGAATTTGGCTTCAAAATATGGCTCAGGCCACGAAATTGGGATGTTTGGGATATTTTGAAAACTGGAGGGAGGTTCGGGATAAATGTGACCAAATGCCGCTTTCAGTACTTGGCATATGTTGGGTACAAAAAGTCGTAATTTCAAACTGCGAATACGTGCAGAGAGCCTGAATTTGGCTCCAAAATATTGGCTTAGGCATCGAAATGTTTAGGATTTTTTGAAAACTGCAGGGGGATTGGGACAAATATGACCGAAACCCGCTTTCAGTACTTAGCATATATTCCGTATAAAAAGTCGTAATTTCAAACTGCGAATACGTGCATAGAGCCAGAATTTGGCTCAGGCCTCGAAATTGGGATATTTGTGATATTTTGAAAACTGGAGGGGAGTTTGGGCAAAATGTGACTCACTGAGACTTTCAGTCCTTGCATATGTTGGGTATAAAAAGTCGGAATTTCAAACTGAGAATACGTGCAGAGAGCCTGAATTTGGCTCCAAAATATGGCTCAGACCTCGAAATTGGGATGTTTAAGATATTTTGAAAACTGCGTGGGGATTGGGACAAATGTGTCCAAACGCCGCTTTCAGTGTTTGGCATATGTTGGGTATAATAAGTCGTAATTTCAAACTGCGAATACGTGCAGAGAGCCAGAATTTGGCTTCAAAATATGGCTCAGGCCTCGAAATTGGGATGTTTGAGATATTTCGAAAACTGGAGGGGAGTTTGTGCAAAATGTGACTCTCTGCCGCTTTCAGTACTTGGCATATGTTGGGTATAAAAAGTCAGAATTTCAAACTGCGAATACGTGCATAGAGCCAGAATTTGGCTCAGGCCTCGAAATTGGGATATTTGTGATATTTTGAAAACTGGAGTGGAGTTTGTGCAAAATGTGACTCACTGCCGCTTTCAGTCCTTGCATATGTTGGGTATAAAAATTCGGAGTTTCAAACTGAGAATACGTGCAGAGAGCCTGAATTTGGCTCCAAAATATGGCTGAGACCTCGAAATTGGGATATTTGGCATATTTCGAAAACTGCAGGGGAGTTTGTGCAAAATGTGACTCATTGCTGCTTTCAGGACTTGACATATGTTGGGCATAAAAAGTCGTAATTTCAAACTGCGAATACGTGCATAGAGCCAGAATTTGGCTCATGCCTCGAAATTGGGATGTTTGGGATATTTTGAAAACCGCAGGGAAGTTTGTGCAAAATGTGACTCACTTCTGCTTTCAGTACTTGGCATATGATGGGTATAAAAAATCGCAATTTCAAACTGCGAATACGTGCAGATAGCCAGAATTTGGCTCCAAAATATGGCTCAGGCCTCGAAATTGAGAAGTTTGGGATATTTTGAAAACCGCAGGGAAGTTTGTGCAAAATGTGACTCACTTCTGCTTTCAGTACTTGGCATATGATGGGTATAAAAAGTCGTAATATCAAACTGCGAATACTTGCATAGAGCCAGAATTTGGCTCCAAAATATGGCTCAGGCCTCGAAATTGGGATGTTTGGAATATTTTGAAAACTGGAGGGAGGTTTGGGATAAATGTGACCAAATGCCGCTTTCAGTACTTGGCATATGTTGGGTATAAAAAGTAGTAATTTCAAACTGTGAATACGTGCAGAGAGCCAGAATGTGGCACCAAAATATGGCTCAGGCATCGAAATTTGGATATTTGGCATATTTCGAAAACTGTTGGGGAGTTTGTTCAAAATGTGACTCACTGCCGCTTTCAGGACTTGACATATGTTGGGTATAAAAAGTCGTAATTTCAAACTGCGAATACGTGCAGAGAGCCTGAATTTGGCTCCAAAATATTGGCTTAGGCATCGAAATTGGGATGTTTAGGATTTTTTGAAAACTGCAGGGGGTTTGGGACAAATATGACCGAAACCCGCTTTCAGTTCTTAGCATATATTCCGTATAAAAAGTCGTAATTTCAAACTGCGAATACGTGCATAGAGCCAGAATTTGGCTCTGGCCTCGAAATTGGGATATTTGTGATATTTTGAAAACTGAAGGGGAGTTTGTGCAAAATGTGTCTCACTAAGACTTTCAGTCCTTGCATATGTTGGGTATAAAAAGTCGGAATTTCAAACTGCGAATACGTGCAGAGAGCCTGAATTTGGCTCCAAAATATGGCTCAGACCTCGAAATTGGGATGTTTAAGATATTTTGAAAACTGCGGGGGGATTGGGACAAATACGACCAAACGCCGCTTTCAGTACTTGGCATATGTTGGGTAAAAAAAAGTCGCAATTTCAAACTGCAAATAAGTGCAGAGAGCCAGAATTTGGCTCCAAAATATGGCTCAGGCCTCGAAATTGGGATATTTGGCATATTTCGAGAACTGCAGGGGAGTTTGTTCAAAATGTGACTCACTGCTGCTTTCAGGACTTGACATATGTTGAGTATAAAAAGTCGTAATTTCAAACTGCGAATACGTGCATAGAGCCAGAATTTGGCTCAGGCCTCGAAATTGGGATGTTTGGGATATTTTCAAAACTGCAGGGGGGTTTGGGACAAATATGACCGAACGCAGCTTTCAGTACTTGGCATATGTTACTTATAAAAAGTCGTAATTTCAAACTTAGAATACTTGCAGAGAGCCTGAATTTGGTTCCAAAATATGGCTCAGGCCTCCATATTGGGATGTTTGGGATATTTTGAAAACTGCAGGTGAGTTTGTGCAAAATGTGACTCATTGACGCTTTCAGTACTTGGCATATGTTGGATATTTCCAACATCGAATACAGCATTGTTGTATTCTCATTACTTATTACTAACCATATTAATATTGTAGTAAGTAAAAGTAACAACTCGTAGAATTCTCATGTACTAATAATTCATCTGTGCATTAGGCTAGAATTCTCACGTCATCTGACGCCAGTATTGCGTCAGATTTCTTTACAGTAAAACACATTATATACAATTTGTGTGAGAATTAAATACGATTCTCCATAATTAAAGCATTCTGTATGGCAACTGATTGCAGACGAATGGTTCTCTAACTAAAAGCCGAATAGAGCTTTAGAATCCAAACGTTTACCTCGCGATAGAGGTAGCGTCATCAATGAATGCTATGGGGAGACATTAATTCCTCTCCCTTGTATCTTTACTATTCTTAAATAGTTAAATAATAATATTCCGTTCCTCTAAATAATAAACCCGTCCAGTCTTTAGAGTTTCAAGCGCGAATGCGAGAAATATTAATGTTCATGCCAATAATTTGTGTAATGAACGTCGACTCGGCGTGGGGGGAGGGACGCGACGCCATCCTCAGTACACGTCGGTGGGGGAGTCGGTACACGTACACGTGGGGAACCGAAGAGAGGTAGACTTGCGTTTACCGTACTCACAAAAGACGCCATCGTCCAGCAAATAGGACACGTGTGTCTATCCACAGATGAAAGCCGCCACTGTGAGGCGTGAACGACCTTGCAGATAATATCTTCAACTAGTGCTGGTGTTAAATAAGGGACCCCTAGACTTGGTTCCTGACGACACGTGATCAGCCAACTTGAAACGTACAAATCCAGGTTAAGCTCACCTGAATTTAGGATACGTAATTACGGCAATCTTAATACTTACACAGTGCCCACAGTTAAGTACTTTTATTTGATGCATCATTTATAAGTGTATTAATGGCAGGGTGATTGCACGTCACGCGGCAAGACAACACCTAATAACAGGTGATTAGAATTCTATCTGTAGATATCAATAATCTTGAATATGTATTGAGTAGTTAAATCAATTGCTACTGGTAGTCATTTATCTTGCAGCTCGAGAGACGAATTCCTCATGCTGTCTTCTCCATGCTAACCGTGTCATTCGTCGGTGTACCAGACTTGGAGATTAAGAGGACTGCCAGGGTTATCTAAAGGAATCTATTACCAGCTAAGGCTTATTTCTTTTTATTCATAACTTTGCAATTTGATACATTCAGAATGTACAACATAATGTGTGATTTACTGTAACTCATTATTATGCTCATATTCATGTTCTTCTTTGTATGAATAATATTATATTCAACATTAATTATAGGATTAGATTATTATTAATAGAATTAGTGAACGAACCACACTGATTCCTGGACGTACTGACCTCCAGTAATAACCCCCCAATGTAGGTGTTTGAGGTTTGGTTTTAATAATACAGCCCATTAATTATTCTTATGATCATACTTTCTAGTCATATCCATAGTCACTGGTTTTCTCTAGAATTTTATCTAATGATCTGAAATTCTCAGTTTCCCTCTTTACTTTAAAAGCGGGTGGTCCTTCGTAATTTAATTTACTACTTTAATTATTAATTAATCAGAATCAAACCCAAATATCCCACAGCATATGTTGGGTATAATAAGTCGTAATTTCAAACTGCGAATACGTGCAGAGAGCCAGAATTTGGCTCCAAAATATGGCTCAGGCCTCCATATTGGGATGTTTGGGATATTTTGAAAACTGCAGGGGAGTTTGTGCAAAATGTGACTCATTGCCGCTTTCAGTACTTGGCATATGTTGGGTATAATAAGTCGTAATTTCAAACTGCGAAAACGTGCAGAGAGCCAGAATTTGGCTCCAAAATATGGCTCAGGCCTCCATATTGGGATGTTTGGGATATTTTGAAAACTGCAGGGGGGATTGGGACAAATGTGACCGAACCCCGCTTTCAGTACTTGGCATATGTTGGGTATAAAAAAGTCGCAATTTGAAACTGAGAATACTTGCAGAGAGCCAGAATTTGGCTTCAAAATATGGCTCAGGCCTCGAAATTGGTATGTTTGAGATATTTCGAAAACTGGAGGGGAGTTTGTGCAAAATGTGACTCTCTGCCGCTTTCAGTACTTGGCATATGTTGGGTATAAAAAGACGTAATATCAAACTGCGAATACGTCCAGAGAACCAGAATTTGGCTCCAAAATATGGCTCAGGCCTCGAAATTGGGATATTTGTGATATTTTGAAAACTGGAGGGGAGTTTGTGCAAAATGTGACTCCCTGCCGCTTTCAGTACTTGGCATATGTTGGGTATAAAAAGTCGAAATTTCAAACTGCGAATATATGCAAAGAGCCTGAATTTGGCTCCAAAATATAACTCACGCCTCGAAATTGTGATGTTTGGGATATTTTGAAAACTGCAGGGGGGATTGGGACAAATGTGACCAAAAGCCGCTTTCATTACTTCGCATATGTTGGGTATAAAAAAGTCGTAATTTTAAACTGCGAATACGTACAGAAAGCCAGAATTTGGCTCCAAAATATGGCTCAGGCATGGAAATTGAGATATTTGGCATATTTCGAAAACTGCAGTGGAGTTTGTTGCAAAATGTGACATACTGCCGCTCTCAGGACTTGACGTATGTTTGGTATAAAAAGTCGTAATTTAAAACTGCGAATCATTGCAGAGAGCCAGAATTTGGCTCAAAAATATGGCTCAGGCCTCGAAATTGGGATGTTTGGGATTTTTGAAAACGGCAGGGAAGTTTGTGCAAAATGTGACTCACTGCTGCTTTCAGTACTTGGCATATTTTGGGTATAAAAAATCGCAATTTCAAACTGCGAATACGTGTAGAGAGCCAGAATTTGGCTCCAAAATATGGCTCAGGCCTCGAAATTGAGAAGTTTGGGATATTTTGAAAACTGCAGGGAAGTTTGTGCAAAATGTGACTCACTGCTGCTTTCAGTACTTGGCATATGATGGGTATAAAAAGTCGTAATATCAAACTGCGAATACGTGCATAGAGCCAGAATTTGGCTCCAAAATATGGCTCAGGCCTCGAAATTGGGATGTTTGGGATATTTTGGAAACTGGAGGGAGGTTTAGGATAAATGTGACCAAATGCCGCTTTCAGTACTTGGCATATGTTGGGTATAAAAAGTAGTAATTTCAAACTGTGAATACGTGTAGAGAGCCAGAATTTGGCTCCAAAATATGGCTCAATCCTCGAAATTGAGAAGTTTGGGATATTTTGAAAACTGCAGGGAAGTTTGTGCAAAATGTGACTCACTGCTGCTTTCAGTACTTGGCATATTTTGGGTATAAAAAATCGCAATTTCAAACTGCGAATACGTGTAGAGAGCCAGAATTTGGCACCAAAATATGGCTCAGGCATCGAAATTTCGATATTTGGCATATTTCGAAAACTGTAGGGGAGTTTGTGCAAAATGTGACTCACTGCCGCTTTCACGACTTGACATATGTTGGGTATAAAAAGTCGTAATTTCAAACTGCGAATACGTGCAGAGAGCCTAAATTTGGCTCCAAAATATTGGCTCAGGCATCGAAATTGGGATGTTTGTGATATTTTGAAAACTTGAGGGGAGTTTGTGCCAAATGTGACTCACTGCCACTTTCAGTCCTTGCATATGTTGGGTATAAAAATTCGGAATTTCAAACTGCGAATACGTGCAGAGAGTCTGAATTTGGCTCCAAAATATGGCTCAGACCTCGAAATTGGGATGTTTAAGATATTTTGAAAACTGCAGGGGGGTTTGGGACATATATGACCGAAACCTGCTTTCAGTACTTGGCATATGTTCCGTATAAAAATTCGTAATTTCAAACTGCGAATACATGCAGAGAGCCTGAATTTGGCTCCAAAATGTGTCTCAGGCCTCGAAATTGGGATATTTGTGATATTTTGAAAACTGGAGGGGAGTTTGTGCAAAATGTGACTCACTGCTGCTTTCAGTCCATGCATATGTTGGGTATAAAAAGTCCGAATTTCAAACTGCGAATACGTGCAGAGAGCCTGAATTTGGCTCCAAAATATGGCTCAGACCTCAAAATTGGGATGTTTAAGAAATTGTGAAAACAGCGGAGGGATTGGGACAAATGTGACCAAACGCCGCTTTCCGTACTTAGCATTTGTTGGGTATAAAAAAGTCGCAATTTCAAACTGCAAATACGTGCAGAGAGCCAGAATTTGGCTCCAAAATATGGCTCAGGCCTCGAAATTGGGATATTTGGCATATTTCGAAAACTGCAGTGGAGTTTGTGCAAAATGTGACTCACTGCCGCTTTCAGGACTTGAAATATGTTGGGTATAAAAAGTCGTAATTTCAAACTGCGAATACGTGCATAGATTCAGAATTTGGCTCAGGCCTCGAAATTGGGATGTTTGGGATATTTTGAAAACTGCAGGGGGGTTTGGGACAAATATGACCGAACGCCGCTTTCAGTACTTGGCATATGTTCCGTCTAAAAAGTCGTAATTTCAAGCTTCGAATACATGCAGAGAGCCAGAATTTGGCTCCAAAATATGGCTTAGGCCTCCATATTGGGATGTTTGGGATATTTTGAAAACTGCAGGGGAGTTTGTGCAAAATGTGACTCACTGCCGCTTTCAGTCCTTGCATATGTTGGGTATAAAAAGTCGGAATTTCAAACTGCGAATACTTACAGAGAGCCAGAATTTGGCTCCAAAATATCGCTCAGGCCTTCATATTGGGATTTTTTGGATATTTTGAAAACTGCAGGGGGGATTGGGACAAATGTGACCAAATGTCGCTTTCAGTACTTGGCATATGTCGGGTATAATAAGTCGTAGTATCAAACTGCGAATACATGCAGAGAGCCAGAATATGGCTCCAAAATGTGGCTCAGGCCTCGAAATTGAGAAGTTTGGGATATTTTGAAAACTACAGGGAAGTTTGTGCAAAATGTGACTCACCGCCGCTTTCAGTACTTGGCATATTTTGGGTATAAAAAGTCGTAATATGAAACTGCAAATACGTGTAGAGAGCCAGAATTTGGCTCCAAAATATGGCTCAGGCCTCGATATTGGGATGTTTGGGATATTTAGAAAACTGCAGGGAGGTTTGGGATAAATGTGACCAAACGCCGCTTTCAGTACTTTGCATATGTTGGGTATAAAAAATTCGTAATTTCAAACTGAGAATACGTGCTGAGCGTCAGAATTTGGCTCCAAAATATGGCTCAGGCCTCGAAATTGGGATGTTTGGCATATTTTGAAAACTGCAAGGGAGTTTTTGCAAAATGTGACTCACTGCCGCTTTCAGTACTTGGCATATGTTGGGTATAAAAAGTCAAAATATTAAACTGCGAATACGTGCATAGAGCCAGAATTTTGCTCCAAAATATGGCTCAGGCCTCGAAATTGGGAAGCTTGGGACATTTCGAAAACTGCAGGGGAGTTTGTGCAAATTGTGACTCACTGCCACTTTCAGTACTTGGCATATGTTGGGTATAAAAATTCGTAATATCAAACTGCGAATACGTGCATAGAGCCAGAGTTTGGCTCCAAAATATGGCTCAGGCCTCGAAATTGGGATATTTGGGATATTTTGAAAACAGGATTGAGGTTTGGGACAAATGTGACCAAACGCCGCTTTCAGTACTTGGCATATGTTGGGGATAAAAATTCGTAATTTCAAACTGCGAATACGTGCAGAGAGCCTGAATTTGGCTCCAAAATATGGTTCAGGCGTCGAAATTGGGATATTTGGGATATTTTGAACACTGCAGGGGAGTTTGTGCAAAATGTGACTCATTGCCGCTTTCAGTACCTGGCATATGTTCCGTATAAAAAGTCGTAATTTCAAGCAGCGAATACGTGCAGAGAGCCAGAGTTTGGCTCCAAAATATGGCTCAGGCGTCGATATTGGGATGTTTGGGATATTTTGAAAACTTTAGGGGGGACTGGGACAAATGTGACCAAACGCCGCTCTCAGCACTTGGCATATGTTGGGTATAAAAAAAGCCGCAATTTCAGACTGCGAATACGTGCAGAGAGCCAGAATTTGGCTCCAAAATATGGCTCAGGGCCTCGAAATTGGGATTTTTGGGAAATTTTGAAAACTGCAGGAAAGTTTGTGCAAAATGTGACTCACTGCAGCTTTCAGTACTTGGCATATGTTGGGTATAAAAAGTCGTAATAACAAACTGTGAATACGTGCAGATAGCCAGAATTTGGCTCAAATATACGGCTCAGGCCTCGAAATTGGGATATTTTGAAAACTGGAGGGGAGTTTGTGCAAAATGTGACTCACTGCCGGTTTCAGTACTTGGCATATTTTGGGTATAAAAAGTCGGAATTTCAAACTGCGAATACGTGCAGAGATCCTGAATTTGGCTCCAAAATATGGCTCAGGCTTCGAAATTGGGATGTTTGGGATATTTTGAAAACTGCAGGGGGGATTGGGACAAATTTGACCAAACGCCGCTTTCAGTACTCGGCATATGTTGGGTATAAAAAGACATAATTTCAAACTGTGAATACTTGCAGAGAGCCAGAATTTGGCCCCAAAATATGACTCAGGCCTCGAAATTGGGATGTTTGGGATATTTTGAAAACTGGAGGGAGGTTTGGGACAAATGTGACCAAACGCCGCTTTCAGTACTTGGCATATGTTGAGGATAAAAATTCGTAATTTCAAACTGCGAATACGTGCAGAGAGCCTGAATTTGGCTCCAAAATATGGTTCAGGCCTCGAAATTAGGATGTTTTGGGATATTTTGAAAACTGCAGGGGAGTTTGTGCAAAATGTGACTCATTGCCGCTTTCAGTACTTGGCATATGTTGTGTATAATAAGTCGTAATTTCAAACTGCGAAAACGTGCAGAGAGCCAGAATTTGGCTGCAAAATATGGCTCAGGCCTCGATATTGTTATGTTTGGGATATTTTGAAAACTGGAGGGAGGTTTGGGACAAATGTGACCAAACGCCGCTTTCAGTACAAGCATATGTTGGGGATAAAAAGTCGTAATTTCAAACTGCGAATACGTGCAGAGAGCCAGAATTTTGCTGCAAAATCTGGCTCAGGGCCTCGAAATATGGATATTTGGGATATTTTGAAAACTACAGGGGAGTTTGTGCAAAATGTGACTCACTGCCGCTTTCAGTACTTGGCATATTTTGGGTATTAAAAGTCGTAATATCAAACTGCGAATACGTGCAAAGAGCCAGAATTTGGATACAAAATTTGGCTCAGGCCACGATATTGGGATGTTTGGGATATTTTGAAAACTGCAGGGAGGTTTGGGACAAATGTGACCAAACGCCGCTTTCAGTACTTGGCATATGTTGGGGATAAAAATTCGTAATTTCAAACTGCGAATACGTGCAGAGAGCCTGAATTTGGCTCCAAAATATGGTTCAGGCGTCGAAATTGGGATATTTGGGATATTTTGAACACTGCAGGGGAGTTTGTGCAAAATGTGACTCATTGCCGCTTTCAGTACCTGGCATATGTTCCGTATAAAAAGTCGTAATTTCAAGCAGCGAATACGTGCAGAGAGCCAGAGTTTGGCTCCAAAATATGGCTCAGGCGTCGATATTGGGATGTTTGGGATATTTTGAAAACTTTAGGGGGGACTGGGACAAATGTGACCAAACGCCGCTTTCAGCACTTGGCATATGTTGGGTATAAAAAAAGCCGCAATTTCAGACTGCGAATACGTGCAGAGAGCCAGAATTTGGCTCCAAAATATGGCTCAGGGCCTCGAAATTGGGATTTTTGGGAAATTTTGAAAACTGCAGGAAAGTTTGTGCAAAATGTGACTCACTGCAGCTTTCAGTACTTGGCATATGTTGGGTATAAAAAGTCGTAATAACAAACTGTGAATACGTGCAGATAGCCAGAATTTGGCTCAAATATACGGCTCAGGCCTCGAAATTGGGATATTTTGAAAACTGGAGGGGAGTTTGTGCAAAATGTGACTCACTGCCGGTTTCAGTACTTGGCATATTTTGGGTATAAAAAGTCGGAATTTCAAACTGCGAATACGTGCAGAGATCCTGAATTTGGCTCCAAAATATGGCTCAGGCTTCGAAATTGGGATGTTTGGGATATTTTGAAAACTGCAGGGGGGATTGGGACAAATTTGACCAAACGCCGCTTTCAGTACTCGGCATATGTTGGGTATAAAAAGACATAATTTCAAACTGTGAATACTTGCAGAGAGCCAGAATTTGGCCCCAAAATATGACTCAGGCCTCGAAATTGGGATGTTTGGGATATTTTGAAAACTGGAGGGAGGTTTGGGACAAATGTGACCAAACGCCGCTTTCAGTACTTGGCATATGTTGAGGATAAAAATTCGTAATTTCAAACTGCGAATACGTGCAGAGAGCCTGAATTTGGCTCCAAAATATGGTTCAGGCCTCGAAATTAGGATGTTTTGGGATATTTTGAAAACTGCAGGGGAGTTTGTGCAAAATGTGACTCATTGCCGCTTTCAGTACTTGGCATATGTTGTGTATAATAAGTCGTAATTTCAAACTGCGAAAACGTGCAGAGAGCCAGAATTTGGCTGCAAAATATGGCTCAGGCCTCGATATTGTTATGTTTGGGATATTTTGAAAACTGGAGGGAGGTTTGGGACAAATGTGACCAAACGCCGCTTTCAGTACAAGCATATGTTGGGGATAAAAAGTCGTAATTTCAAACTGCGAATACGTGCAGAGAGCCAGAATTTTGCTGCAAAATCTGGCTCAGGGCCTCGAAATATGGATATTTGGGATATTTTGAAAACTACAGGGGAGTTTGTGCAAAATGTGACTCACTGCCGCTTTCAGTACTTGGCATATTTTGGGTATTAAAAGTCGTAATATCAAACTGCGAATACGTGCAAAGAGCCAGAATTTGGATACAAAATTTGGCTCAGGCCACGATATTGGGATGTTTGGGATATTTTGAAAACTGCAGGGAGGTTTGGGACAAATGTGACCAAACGCCGCTTTCAGTACTTCGCATAAGTTGGGTATAAAACAGTCGTAATTTCAAACTGCGAATACGTGCAGAGAGCCAGAATTTGGCTCCAAAATATGGTTCAGACCTCAAAATTAGGATACTAGGGATATTTTGAAAACTGCAGGGAGGCTTGGAACAAATGTGACCAAAGCCGCTTTCAGTACTTGGCATATGTTGGGTATAAAAAAGTCGCAATTTCAAACTGCGAATACGTGCAGAGAGCCAGAATTTGGCTCCAAAATATGGCTCAGGCCTCGAAATTGGGGTATTTGGGATATTTCTAAAACTGCAGAGGAGTTTGTGCAAAATGTGACTCACTGCCGCTTTCAGTACTTGGCATATGTTGGGTATAAAGAGTCGGAATTTCAAACTGCGAATACGTGCATAGAGCCATAATTTGGATCAGGCATCGAAATGGGGAAGTTTGAGATATTTTGAAAACTGCAGGGAGGTATGGGACATATGTAACCGAACGCTGCTTTCAGTACTTGGCATATGTTTGTTATAAAAAGACGTAATTTCAAACTGCGAATACGTGCAGAGAGCCAGAATTTGGCTCGAAAATATGGCTCAGGCCTCGAAATTGGGGTATTTGGGATATTTTGAAAACTGGAGGGAGTTTGTGCAAAAAGTGACTCACTGCCGCTTTCAGTACTTGGCATATGTTGGGTATAAAAAGTTAGAATTTCATACTGCAAATACTTGCAGAGAGCCTGAATTTGGCTAAAAAATATTGCTCAGGCCTAGATATTGGGATGTTTGGGATATTTTGAAAACTGCAGGGAGCGTTTGGGACAAATATGACCAAACGCCGCTTTCAGTACCTTGCATATGTTCTGTATAAAAAGTCGTAATTTCAAACTGCGAATACGTGCAGAGTGCCTGAATTTGGCTCCAAAATATGGCTCAGGCGTCGAAATTGGGATATTTGGGATATTTTAAAAACTGGAGGGAAGTTTGTTCAAAATGTGACTCACTGCCGCTTTCAGTACTTAGCATATGTTGAGTATAAAAAGTCGGAATTTCAAACTGCGAATACGTGCATAGAGCCAGAATTTGGCTTAGGCCTAGAAATTGTGATGTTTGGGATATTTTTAAAACTGCAGGGGGGTTTGGGACAAATATGACCGAACGCTGCTTTCAGTACTTGGCATATGTTCCGTATAAAAAATCATAATTTCAAACTGCGAATACGTGCAGAGAGCCTGAATTTGGCTCCAAAATATGGTTCAGGCCTCCATATTGGGATGTTTTGGATATTTTGAAAACTGCAGGGGGGGATTGGGACAAATGTGACCAAACGCCGCTTTCAGTACTTGGCATATGTTGGGTATAAAAAAGTCGCAATTTCAAACTGCGAATACGTGCAGAGAGCCAGAATTTGGCTCCAAATATGGCTCAGGCCTCGAAATTGGGGTATTTGGGATATTTCGAAAACTGCAGGGGAGTTTGTGCAAAATGTGACTCATTGCCGCTTTCAGTACTTCGCATATGTTGGGTATAAAAATTCAAAATATCAATCTGCGAATACATGCAGAGAGCCAGAATTTGGCTCCAAAATATGGCTCAGGCCACGAAATTGGGATTTTTGGGATATTTTGAAAACAGCAGGGAGGTTTGGGACAAATGTGACCGAACGCCGCTTTTAGTACTTGGCATATGTTGGTCATAAAGAGACGTAATTTCAAACTGCAAATACGTGCAGAGAGCCAGAATTTGGCTCCAAAATATGGTTTAGGCCTCGAAATTGGGATATTTGGGATATTTTGAAAACTGGAGAGGAGTTTGTGCAAAATGTGACTCACTGCTGCTCTCAGTACGTGGCATATGTTGGGTATAAAAAGTCGGAATTTCAAACGGCGAATACATGTATAGAGCCATAATTTGAATCAGGCATCGAAATTGGGATGTTTGGGATATTTTGAAAACTGCAGGGGGCGTTTGGGACAAATATGACCAAACGGCGCTTTCAGTACCTGGCATATGTTCTGTATAAAAAGTCGTAATTTCATACTGTGAATACGTGCAGAGTGCCTGAATTTGGCTCCAAAATATGGCTCAGGCCTCGAAATTGGGATGTTTGGGAAATTTTGAAAACTGCAGGGGAGTTTGTGCAAAATGTGACTCACTGCCGCTTTCAGGACTTGGCATATGTTATGAATAAAAAGTCGTAATTTCAACCTGCGAAAACGTGCAGAGAGCCAGAATTTGGCTCCAAAATATGGCTCAGGCCTCGAAATTGGGAAGTTTGGAATATTTTGAAAACTGCAGGGGAGTTTGTGCAAAATGTGACTCACTGCCGCTTTCAGTACTTGGCATATGTTGGGTATAAAAAGTAGTAATATCAAACTGCGAATACGTGCAGAGAGCCAGAATTTGGCTCCAAAATATGGCTCAGGCCTCGATATTGGGATGTTTCGGATATTTTGAAAACTGCAGGGAGCATTGGGACAAATGTGACCAAACGCCGCTTTCAGTACTTCGTATATGTTGGGTATAAAAAAACGTAATTTCAAACTGCGAATACGTGAAGAGAGCCAAAATTTTGCGCTGAAATATTGCTCAGGACTCGAAATTGGGATATTTGGGAAATTTTGAAAACTGCAGGGGAGTTTGTGCAAAATGTGACTCACTGCTGCTTTCAGTACTTGACATATGTTGGGTATAAAAATGTCGCAATTTCAAACTGCGAATACCTGTAGAGAGCCAGAATTTGGCTCCAAAATATAGCTCAGGCTTTGAAATTGGGAAGTTTGGGATATTTGGAAAAGTGCAAGGGAGTTTGTGCTAAATGTGACTCACCGCCGCTTTCAGTACTTGGCATATGTTGGGTATAAAAAGTCGTAATATCAAACTGCGAATACGTGCAAAGAGCCAGAATTTGGCTCCAAAATATGGCTCAGGCCTCGATATTGGATTGTTTGGGATATTTTGAAAACTGCAGGGAGGTTTGGGACAAATGTAACCAAACGCCGCTTTCAGTACTTGGCATATGTTGGGTATAAAAAAGTCACAATTTCAAACTACGAATGTGTGCAGAGAGCCAGAATTTGGCTTCAAAATATAGCTCAGGCCTCGAAATTGGGATATTTGGGATATTTCGAAAACTGGAGGGGAGTTTGTGCAAAAGGTGACTCACTGCCACTTTCAGTACTTGGCATATGTTGGGTATAAAAAGTCGGAATTTCAAACTGCGAATACGTGCATAGAGTCATAATTTGGAACAGGCATCGAAATTGGGATGTTTGGGATATTTTGAAAACTGCAGGGGGCGTTTGGGACAAATATGACCTAACGCCGCTCTCAGTTCCTGGCATATGTTCCGTATAAAAAGTCGTAATTTCAAACTGCGAATACATGCAGAGTGCCTGAATTTGACTCCAAAATATGGCTCAGGCCTCGAAATTGGGATGTTTGGGAAATTTTGAAAACTGCAGGGGAGTTTGTGCAATATGTGACTCACTGCCGCTTTCAGGACTTGGCATATGTTGGGAATAAAAAGTTGTAATTTCAAACTGCGAATACGTGCAGAGAGCCAGAATTTGGCTCCAAAATATGGTTCAGGCCTCGCAATTGGGAAGTTTAGGATATTTTGAATACTGCAGGGGAGTTTGTGCAAAATGTGACTTATTGCCGCTTTCAGTACTTGGCATATGTTGGGTATAAAAAGTCATAATATCAAACTGCGAATGCTTGCAGAGAGCCAAAATTTGACTCCAAAATATGGCTCAGGCCTCGAAATTGGGATATTTGGGATATTTTGAAAACTGCAGGGAGGTTTGGGACAAATGTGACCAAACATCGCGTTCAGTACTTGGCATATGTTGGGTATAAAAAATTCGCAATTTCAAACTGCGAATACGTGCAGAGAGCCAGAATTTGGCTCCAAAATATGGCCTAGGCCTCGAAATTGGGATGTTTGGGATATTTTGAAAACAGGATTGGAGTTTGTTCAAAATGTGACTCACTGCCGCTTTCAGTACTTAACATATGTTGGGTATAAAAATTCGAAATTTCAAACTAGGAATACGGGCAGAGAGCCTGAATTTGGCTGCAAAATATGGCTCAGGCCTCGAAATTGGGATATTTGGGATATTTTGAAAACTGCAGGGAAGTTTGTGCAAAATGTGACTCACTGCCGCTTTCAGGACTTTACATATGTTGGGTATAAAAAGTCGTAATTTCAAACTGCGAATACCTGCAGGGAGCCAGAATTTGGCTCCAAAATATGGCCTAGGACTCGAAATTGGGATGTTTGGGATTTTTTGAAAACTGCAGGGGAGCTTGTGCAAAATGTGACTCATTGCCGCTTTCAGTACTTGGCATATGCTGGGTATAACAAGTCGTAATTTCAAACTGCGAATACATGCAGAGAGCCAGAATTTGGCTCCAAAATATGGCTCAGGCCTCGATATTGGGATGTTTGAGATATTTTGAAAACTGCAGGGGGATTGGGACAAATGTGACTAAACGCCGCTTTCAGTACTTGGCATATGTTGGGTATAAAAAATTCGCAATTTCAAACTGCGAATACCTGTAGAGAGCCAGAATTTGGCTCCAAAATATGGCTCAGGCCTCGAAATTGGGAAGTTTGGGATATTTGGAAAAGTGGAAGGGAGTTTGTGCAAAATGTGACTCACCGCCGCTTTCAGTACTTGGCATATGTTGGGTATAAAAATTCGTAATATCAAACTGCGAATACGTGCAGAGAGCCTGAATTTGGCTCCAAAATATGGCTCAGACCTTGAAATTGGGATGTTTAAGATATTTTGAAAACTGCAGGGGGATTGGGACAAATGTGACCAAACGCCGCTTTCAGTACTTGGCATATGTTGGGTATAAAAAAGTCGCAATTTCAAACTGCAAATACGTGCAGAGAGCCAGAATTTGGCTCCAAAATATGGCTCAGGCCTCGAAGTTGGGATGTTTTTGTTATTTTGAAACTGATGGGGAGTTTGTGCAAAATGTGATTCACTGCCGCGTCCAGAACTTGGCATATGTTGGGTATAAAAAGTCGTAATATCAAACTGCTAATACGTGCAGAGAGCCAGAATTTGGCTCCAAAATATGGCTCAGGCCTCGAAATTGGGATATTTTTGATATTTTGAAAATTGCAGGGAGGTTTGGTACAAATGTGACCAAATGCCGTTTTCAGTACTTGTCATATGTTGGGTTTAAAAAAGTCACAATTTCAAACTGCGAATATGTGCAGAGAGCCAGAATTTGGCTCCAAAATATGGCTCAGGCCTCGAAATTGGGATATTTGGGATATTTCGAAAACTGGAGGGGTTTGTGCAAAATGTGACTTACTGCCGCTTTCAGTACTTGGCATATGTTGGGTATAAAAAGACGTGGTATCAAACTGCGAATACGTACAGAGATTTGGCTCCAAAATATTGCTCAGGCCTCGAAATTGGGATGTTGGGGATATTTTGAAAACTGCAGGGGGGATTGGGACAAATGTGACCAAACGCCGCTTTCAGTACTTCGCATATGTTTGCAATAAAAAAGTCGTAATTTTAAACTGCGAATACGTGCAGAGAGCCAGAATTTGGCACCAAAATATGGCTCAAGCATCGAAATTTGGATATATGGCATATTTCGAAAACTGTAGGGAAGTTTGTGCAAAATGTGACTCACTGCCGCTTTCAGGACTTGACATATGTTGGGTATAAAAAGTCGTAATTTCAAACTGCGAATACGTGCAGAGAGCCTGAATTTGGCTCCAAAATATTGGCTTAGGCATCGAAATTGGGATGTTTAGGATTTTTTGAAAACTGCAGGGAAGTTTGGGACAAATATGACCGAAACGAGCTTTCAGTACTTGACATATGTTCCGTATAAAAAGTCGTAATTTCAAACTGCGAATACGTGCAGAGAGCCTGAATTTAGCTCCAAAATGTGGCTCAGGCCTCGAAATTGGGATAGTTGTGATATTTTGAAAACTGGAGGGGAGTTTGTGCAAAATGTGATTCACTGCCGCTTTCAGTCCTTGCATATGTTGGGTATAAAAAGTCGGAATTTCAAACTGCGAATACGTGCAGAGAGCCTGAATTTGGCTCAGGCCTTGAAATTGGGATGTTTGGGATATTTTGAAAACTACAGGGGGGGTTTGGGACAAATGTGACCAAACGCCGCTTCAGTACTTGGCATATGTTGGGCATAAAAAAGTCGCAATTTCAAACTGCAAATACGTGCAGAGAGCCAGAATTTGGCTCCAAAATATGGCTCAGGCCTCGAAATTGGGATATTTGGCATATTTCGAAAACTGCAGGGGAGTTTGTGCAAAATGTGACTCACTGCCGCTTTCAGTCCTTGCATATGTTGGGTATAAAAAGTCGGAATTTCACACTGCGAATACGTGCGGAGAACCTGAATTTGGCTCCAAAATATGGCTCAGACCTTGAAATTGGGATGTTTAAGATATTTTGAAAACTGCTGGGGGATTGGGACAAATGTGACCAAACGCCGCTTTCAGTACTTGGCATATGTTGGGTATAAAAAAGTCGCAATTTCAAACTGCAAATACGTGCAGAGAGCCAGAATTTGGCTCCAAGATATGGCTCAGGCCTCGAATTTGGGATATTTGGCATATTTCGAAAACTGCAGGGGAGTTTGTGCAAAATGTGACTCACTGCCGCTTTCAGTACTTGGCATATGTTGGGTATAAAAAGTCGTAATATCAAACTGCGAATACGTGCAGAGAGCCAGAATTTGGCTCCAAAATATGGCTCAGGCCTCGATATTGGGATGTTTCGGATATTTTGAAAACTGCAGGGAGGATTGGGACAAATGTGACCAAACGCCGCTTTCAGTACTTCGCATATGTTGGGTATAAAAAAACGTAATTTCAAACTGCGAATACGAGCAGAGAGCCAAAATTTTGCTCTGAAATATTGCTCAGGACTCGAAATTGGGATATTTGGGAAATTTTGAAAACTGCAGAGGAGTTTGTGCAAAATGTGACTCACTGCTGCTTTCAGTACTTGACATATGTTGGGTATAAAAATGTCGCAATTTCAAACTGCGAATACCTGTAGATAGCCAGAATTTGGCTCCAAAATATAGCTCAGGCTTTGAAATTGGGAAGTTTGGGATATTTGGAAAAGTGCAAGGGAGTTTGTGCAAAATGTGACTCACCGCCGCTTTCAGTACTTGGCATATGTTGGGTATAAAAAGTCGTAATATCAAACTGCGAATATGTGCAGAGAGCCAGAATTTGGCTCCAAAATATGGCTCAGGCCTCGAAATTGGGATATTTGGGATATTTTGAATACTGCAGGGGAGTTTGTGCAAAAGGTGACTCACTGCCGCTTTCAGTACTTGGCATATGTTGGGTATAAAAAGTCGGAATTTCAAACTGCGAATACGTGCATAGAGCCATAATTTGGATCAGGCATCGAAATTGGGATGTTTGGGATATTTTGAAAACTGCAAGGGGCGTTTGGGACAAATATGACCTAACGCCGCTTTCAGTTCCTGGCATATGTTCCGTATAAAAAGTCGTAATTTCAAACTGCGAATACGTGCAGAGAGCCAGAATTTGGCTCCAAAATATGGCTCAGGCCTCGAAATTGGGAAGTTTGGGATATTTTGAATACTGCAGGGGAGTTTGTGCAAAATGTGACTTATTGCCGCTTTCAGTACTTGGCATATGTTGGGTATAAAAAGTCGTAATATCAAACTGCGAATACTTGCAGAGAGCCAAAATTTGGCTCCAAAATATGGCTCAGGCCTCGAAATTGGGATATTTGGGACATTTTGAAAACTGCAGGGAGGTTTGGGACAAATGTGACCAAACATCGCGTTCAGTACTTGGCATATGTTGGGTATAAAAAAGTCGCAATTTCAAACTGCGAATACGTGCAGAGAGCCAGAATTTGGCTCCAAAATATGGCCTAGGCCTCGAAATTGGGATGTTTGGGATATTTTGAAAACTGGAGGGGAGTTTGTTCAAAATGTGACTCACTGCCGCTTTCAGTACTTAACATATGTTGGGTATAAAAATTCGGAATTTCAAACTGCGAATACGGGCAGAGAGCCTGAATTTGGCTGCAAAATATGGCTCAGGCCTCGAAATTGGGATATTTGGGATATTTTGAAAACTGCAGGGAAGTTTGTGCAAAATGTGACTCACTGCCGCTTTCAGGACTTTACATATGTTGGGTATAAAAAGTCGTAATTTCAAACTGCGAATACGGGCAGGGAGCCAGAATTTGGCTCCAAAATATGGACTAGGACTCGAAATTGGGATGTTTGGGATATTTTGAAAACTGCAGGGGAGCTTGTGCAAAATGTGACTCATTGCCGCTTTCAGTACTTGGCATATGTTGGGTATAAAAAATTCGCAATTTCAAACTGCGAATACCTGTAGAGAGCCAGAATTTGGCTCCAAAATATGGCTCAGGCCTCGAAATTGGGAAGTTTGGGATATTGGGAAAAGTGGAAGGGAGTTTGTGCAAAATGTGACTCACCGCCGCTTTCAGTACCTGGCATATGTTGGGTATAAAAATTCGTAATATCAAACTGCGAATACGTGCAGAGAGCCAGAATTTGGCTCCAAAATATGGCTCAGGCCTCGATATTGGGATGTTTGGGATATTTTGAAAACTTCAGGGATGTTTGGGACAAATGTGACCAAACGCCGCTTTCAGTACTTGGCATATGTTGGGTATAAAAAAGTCGTAATTTCAAACTGCGAATACGTGCAGAGAGCCAGAATTTGGCTCCAAAATATGGCTCAGGCCTCGAAATTGGGATGTTTTTGTTATTTTGAAAACTGAAGGGGAGTTTGTGCAAAATGTGATTCACTGCCGCGTCCAGAACTTGGCATATGTTGGGTATAAAAAGTCGTAATATCAAACTGCTAATACGTGCAGAGAGCCAGAATTTGGCTCCAAAATACGGCTCAGGCTTCGAAATTGGGATATTTTTGATATTTTGAAAATTGCAGGGAGGTTTGGTACAAATGTGACCAAACGCCGTTTTCAGTACTTGGCATATGTTGGGTTTAAAAAAGTCACAATTTCAAACTGCGAATATGTGCAGAGAGCCAGAATTTGGCTCTAAAATAATGCTCAGGCCTCAAAATTGGGATATTTGGGATATTTCGAAAACTGGAGGGGGAGTTTGTGCAAAATGTGACTTACTGCCGCTTTCAGTACTTGGCATATGTTGGGTATAAAAAGTCGTAGTATCAAACTGCGAATACGTACAGAGAGCCAGAATTTGGCTCCAAAATATTGCTCAGGCCTCGAAATTGGGATGTTGGGGAGATTTTGAAAACTGCAGGGGGGATTGGGACAAATGTGACCAAACGCCGCTTTCAGTACTTCGCATATGTTGGCAATAAAAAAGTCGTAATTTTAAACTGCGAATACGTGCAGAGAGCCAGAATTTGGCACCAAAATATGGCTCAAGCATCGAAATTTGGATATATGGCATATTTCGAAAACTGTAGGGAAGTTTGTGCAAAATGTGACTCACTGCCGCTTTCAGGACTTGACATATGTTGGGTATAAAAAGTCGTAATTTCAAACTGCGAATACGTGCAGAGAGCCTGAATTTGGCTCCAAAATATTGGCTTAGGCATCGAAATTGGGATGTTTAGGATTTTTTGAAAACTGCAGGGAAGTTTGGGACAAATATGACCGAAACGAGCTTTCAGTACTTGACATATGTTCCGTATAAAAAGTCGTAATTTCAAACTGCGAATACGTGCAGAGAGCCTGAATTTAGCTCCAAAATGTGGCTCAGGCCTCGAAATTGGGATAGTTGTGATATTTTGAAAACTGGAGGGGAGTTTGTGCAAAATGTGACTCACTGCCGCTTTCAGGACTTGACATATGTTGGGTATAAAAAGACGGAATTTCAAACTGCGAATACGTGCAGAGAGCCTGAATTTGGCTCAGGCCTTGAAATTGGGATGTTTGGGATATTTTGAAAACTGCAGGGGGGGTTTGGGACAAATGTGACCAAACGCCGCTTCAGTACTTGGCATATGTTGGGCATAAAAAAGTCGCAATTTCAAAATGCAAATACGTGCAGAGAGCCAGAATTTGGCTCCAAAATATGGCTCAGGCCTCGAAATTGGGATATTTGGCATATTTCGAAAACTGCAGGGGAGTTTGTGCAAAATGTGACTCACTGCCGCTTTCAGTCCTTGCATATGTTGGGTATAAAAAGTCGGAATTTCACACTGCGAATACGTGCGGAGAGCCTGAATTTGGCTCCAAAATATGGCTCAGACCTTGAAATTGGGATGTTTAAGATATTTTGAAAACTGCTGGGGGATTGGGACAAATGTGACCAAACGCCGCTTTCAGTACTTGGCATATGTTGGGTATAAAAAAGTCGCAATTTCAAACTGCAAATACGTGCAGAGAGCCAGAATTTGGCTCCAAGATATGGCTCAGGCCTCGAATTTGGGATATTTGGCATATTTTGAAAACTGCAGGGGAGTTTGTGCAAAATGTGACTCACTGCTGCTTTCAGGACATGACATATGTTGGGTATAAAAAGTCGTAATTTCAAACTGCGAATACGTGCATAGAGCCTGAATTTGGCTCAGGCCTTGAAATTGGGATGTTTGGGATATTTTGAAAACTACAGGGGGGTTTGGGACAAATATGACCGAACGCAGCTTTCAGTACTTGGCATATGTTACGTATAAAAAGTCGTAATTTCAAACTTCGAATACGTGCAGAGAGCCTGAATTTGGCTCCAAAATATGGCTCAGGCCTCCATATTGGGATGTTTGGGATATTTTGAAAACTGCAGGGGGGATTGGGACAAATGTGACTGAACCCCGCTTTCAGTACTTGGCATATGTTAGGTATAAATAGGTCGCAATTTGAAACTGAGAATACTTGCAGAGAGTCTGAATTTGGCTCCAAAATATGGATCATGCCTCGAAATTGGGATATTTGGGATATTTTGAAAACTGCAGGGAGGTTTGGGACAAATGTGACCAAACGCCGCTTTCAGTTCTTGGCATATGTTGGGTATAAAAAGAAGTAATTTCAAACTGCGAATACATGCAGAGAGCCAGAATTTGGCTCCAAAATATGGCTCAGGCCTCGAAATTGGGATATTTTGGATATTTTGAAAACTGCAGGGGAGTTTGTGCAAAATGTGACGCACTGCCGCTTTAAGTACTTGGCATATTTTGGGCATAGAAATTCGTAATTTCAAACTGCGAATACATGCAGAGAGCAAGAATTTGGCTCCAAAATATGGCTCAGGCCTCGAAATTGGGATGTTTGGGATATTTTGAAAACTGAAGGGAGGTTTGGGACAAATGTGACCAAACGCCGCTTTCAGTACTTGGCATATGTTCCGTATTAAAAGTCGTAATTTCAAACTGCAAATACGTGCAGAGAGCCAGATTTTGGCTCCAAAATATGGCTCACGCCTCGAAATTCGGATATTTTGGATATTTTGAAAACTGCAGGGGAGTTTGTGCTAAATGTGACGCACTGCCACTTTCAGTACTTGGCATATTTTGGGTATAAAAATTCGTAATTTCACACTGCGAGTACGTGCACAGAGCCAGAAATTGGCTTCCATATATGGCTCAGGCCTCGAAATTGGGATGTTTGGGATATTTTGAAAACTGCAGGGGGAATTGGGACAAATGTGACCAAACGCCGCTTTCAGTACTTGGCATATGTTCCGTATAAAAAGTCGTAATTTCAAACTGCGAATAGGTGCAGAGAGCTAGAATTTGGCTCCAAAACATGGCTCAGGCCTCGAAATTGGGATGTTTTGGATATTTTGAAAACTGCAGGGGAGTTTGTGCAAAATGTGATGCACTGCCACTTTCAGTACTTGGCATATTTTGGGTATAAAAATTCGTAATTTCAAACTGCGAGTACGTGCATAGAGCCAGAAATAGGCTTCCATATATGGCTCAGGCCTCGAAATTGTTATGTTTGGGATATTTTGAAAACTGCAGGGGGAATTGGGACAAATGTGACCAAACGCCGCTTTCAGTACTTGGCATATGCTCCGTATAAAAAGTCGTAATTTTAAACTGCGAATAGGTGCAGAGAGCTAGAATTTGGCTCCAAAACATGGCTCAGGCCTCGAAATTGGGATGTTTGGGACATTTCGAAAACTGCAAGGGAGTTTGTGCAAAATGTGACTCACTGCCGCTTTCAGGACTTGGCATATGTTGGGTATAAAAATTCGAAATTTCAAACTGCGAATACGTGCAGAGATCCAGAATTTGGCTCCAAAATATGGCTCAGGCCTCGAAATTTGAAAGTTTGGGATATTTTGAAAACTGCAGGGGAGTTTGTGCAAAATAAGACTCGCTGCCGCTTTCAGTACTTAGCATATGTTGGGTATAAAAAGTCGTAATATCAAACTGCGAATACGTGCAGAGAAACAGAATTTGGCTCCAAAATATGGCTAAGGCCTCGAAATTGGTATGTTTGGGATATTTTGAAAACTGCAGGGGAGTGTGTGCAAAATGTGAATCACTGCCGCTTTCAGTACTTGGCATATGTTGGGTATAAAAAGTCGTAATTTCAAACTGCGAATACGTGCAGAGAGCCTGAATTTGGCTCCAAAATATGGCTCAGGCCTCGAAATTGGGATGCTTGGGATATTTTGAAAATTGCAGAGGGGATTGGGACTAATATGACAAAACGCCGCTTACAGTACTTGGCATATGTTCCGGATAAAAAGTCGTAATTTCAAACTGTGAATACGTGCAGAGAGCCAGAATTTGGCTTCAAAATATGGCTCAGGCCTCGATATTGGGATGTTTGGGATATTTTGAAAACTGCAAGGAGGTTTGGGACAAATGTGACCAAACGGCGCTTTCAGTACTTCGCATATGTTGGGTATAAAAAAGTCGTAATTTCAAACTGCGAATACCTGCAGAGAGCCAGAATTTGGCTCCAAAATATGCCTCAGGCCTCTAAATTGGGATGTTTGGGATATTTTGAAAACTGAAGGAAGATTTGGGACAAATGTGACCAAACGCCGCTTTCAGTACTTCGCATATGTTAGGTATAAAAAAGTCGTAATTTCAAACTGCGAATACGCGCAGAGAGACAGAATTTGGCTCCAAAATATGGATCAGGCCTCGAAATTGGGATGTTTGGGATATTTTGAAAACTGGATGGGAGTTTGTGCAAAATGTGACTCACTGCCGCTTTCAGTACTTGGCATATGTTGGGTATAAAAAGTCGAAATATCAAACTGCGAATACGTGCAGAGAGCCAGAATTTGGCTCCAAAATATGGCTCACGCCTCGAAATTGGGATATTTGGGATATTTTGAAAACTGCAGGGGAGTTTGGGCAAGATGTGACGCACTGCCGCTTTCAGTACTTGGCATATGTTGGGTATAAAAAGTCGTAATTTCAAACTGCGAATACGTGCAGAGAGCCTGAATTTGGCTACAAAATATGGCTCAGGCCTCGATATTGGGATGTTTGGGATACTTTGAAAATTTCAAGGGGAATTGGGACAAATGTGACCAAACGCAGCTTTCAGTAATTGGCATATGTTCCGTATAAAAAGTCGTAATTTCAAACTGCGAATACGTGCAGAGAGCCAGAATTTGGCTCCAAAATATGGCTCAGGCCTCGGTATTGGGATGTTTGGGATATTTTGAAAACTGCAGGGAGGTTTGGGACAAATGTTACCAAACGCCGCTCTCAGTACTTCGCATATGTTGGGTATAAAAAAGTCGTAATTTCAAACTGCGAATACGTGCAGAGAGCCAGAATTTGGCTCCAAAATATGGCACAGGCCTCGAAATTGGGATGTTTTAGATATTTTGAAAACTGCAGGGGAGTTTGTGCAAAATGTGACTCACTGCCGCTTTTAGTACTTGGTATATGTTGAGTATAAAAAGTCGTAATATCAAACTGCGAATACGTGCAGAGAGCCAAAATTTGGCTCCATAATATGGCTCCAGCCTCGAAATTGGGATATTTAGGATATTTAAAAAACTGCGAGGAATTTGTTCAAAATGTGACTCACTGCCGCTTTCAGTACTTGGCATATGTTGAGTATAAAAAATCGGAATTTCAAACTGCGAATAAGTGCTGAGAGCCTGAATTTGGCTCCAAAATATGGCTCAGGCCTCGAAATTGGGATGTTTGGGATATTTTGAAAACCGCAGGGGGGATTGGGACAAATGTGTCCAAACGCCGCTTTCAGTACTTGGCATATTTTGGGTATAAAAAAATCGCAATTTCAAACTGCGAATAAGTGCTGAGAGCCAGAATTTGGCTCCAAAATATGGCTCAGGCCTCGAAATTAGGATGTTTGGTCTATTTTGAAATCTGAAGGGAGGTTTGGGACAAATTTGACCAAACGCCGCTTTCAGTACTTCGCGTATGTTAGGTATAAAAAAGTCGTAATTTCAAACTGCGAATATGCGCAGAGAGCCAGAATTTGGCTCCAAAATATGGATCAGGCCTCGAAATTGGGATGTTTGGGATATTTTGAAAACTGGATGGGAGTTTGTGCAAAATGTGACTCACTGCCGCTTTCAGTACTTGGCATATGTTGGGTATAAAAAGTCGAAATATCAAACTGCGAATACGTGCAGAGAGCCAGAATTTGGCTCCAAAATATGGCTCACGCCTCGAAATTGGGATATTTGGGATATTTTGAAAACTGTAGGGGAGTTTGGGCAAGATGTGACGCACTGCCGCTTTCAGGACTTGGCATATGTTGGGTATAAAAAGTCGTAATTTCAAACTGCGAATACGTGCAGAGAGCCTGAATTTGGCTACAAAATATGGCTCAGGCCTCGATATTGGGATGTTTGGGATACTTTGAAAATTTCAAGGGGAATTGGGACAAATGTGACCAAACGCAGCTTTCAGTAATTGGCATATGTTCCGTATAAAAAGTCGTAATTTCAAACTACGAATACGTGCAGAGAGCCAGAATTTGGCTCCAAAATATGGTTCAGGCCTCGGTATTGGGATGTTTGGGATATTTTGAAAACTGCAGGGAGGTTTGGGACAAATGTTACCAAACGCCGCTCTCAGTACTTCGCATATGTTGGGTATAAAAAAGTCGTAATTTCAAACTGCGAATACGTGCAGAGAGCCAGAATTTGGCTCCAAAATATGGCACAGGCCTCAAAATTGGGATGTTTTAGATATTTTGAAAACTGCAGGGGAGTTTGTGCAAAATGTGACTCACTGCCGCTTTCAGTACTTGGTATATGTTGAGTATAAAAAGTCGTAATATCAAACTGCGAATACGTGCAGAGAGCCAAAATTTGGCTCCATAATATGGCTCCAGCCTCGAAATTGGGATATTTAGGATATTTAAAAAACTGCGAGGAATTTGTTCAAAATGTGACTCACTGCCGCTTTCAGTACTTGGCATATGTTGAGTATAAAAAATCGGAATTTCAAACTGCGAATAAGTGCTGAGAGCCTGAATTTGGCTCCAAAATATGGCTCAGGCCTCGAAATAGGGATGTTTGGGTTTTTTTGAAAACCGCAGGGGGGATTGGGACAAATGTGTCCAAACGCCGCTTTCAGTACTTGGCATATTTTGGGTATAAAAAAATCGCAATTTCAAACTGCGAATAAGTGCTGAGAGCCAGAATTTGGCTCCAAAATATGGCTCAGGCCTCGAAATTAGGATGTTTGGTCTATTTTGAAAACTGAAGGGAGGTTTGGGACAAATTTGACCAAACGCCGCTTTCAGTACTTGGCATATGTTCCGTATAAGAAGTCGTAATTTCAAACTGCGAATACGTGCAGAGAGCCTGAATTTGGCTTCAAAATATGGCTCAGGCCTCGAAATTAGAATGTTTGGGATATTTTGAAAACTGCAGGGGAGTTTGTGCAAAATGTGACACACTGCCACTTTCAGTACTTGGCATATTTTGGGTATAAAAATTCGTAATTTCAAACTGCGAGTACGTGCATAGAGCCAGAAATTGGCTTCCATATATGGCTCAGGCCTCGAAATTGGGATGTTTGGGATATTTTGAAAACTGCAGGGGGAATTGTGACAAATGTGACCAAAAGCCGCTTTCAGTACTTGGCATATGTTCCGTATAAAAAGTCGTAATTTCAAACTCCGAATAGGTGCAGAGAGCTAGAATTTGGCTCCAAAACTTGGCTCAGGCCTCGAAATTGGGATGTTTGGGACATTTCGAAAACTGCAAGGGAGTTTGTGCAAAATGTGACTCACTGCCGCTTTCAGGACTTGGCATATGTTGGGTATAAAAATTCGAAATTTCAAACTGCGAATACGTGCAGAGAGCCTGAATTTGGCTCCAAAATATGGCTCAGGCCTCGAAATTTGAAAATTTGGGATATTTTGAAAACTGCAGGGGAGTTTGTGCAAAATATGACTCACTGCCGCTTTCAGTACTTAGCATATGTTGGTATAAAAAGTCGTAATATCAAACTGCGAATACGTGCAGAGAAACAGAATTTGGCTCCAAAATATATGTAAGGCCTCGAAATTGGTATGTTTGGGATATTTTGAAAACTGCAGGGGAGTGTGTGCAAAATGTGAATCACTGCCGCTATCAGTACTTGGCATATGTTGGGTATAAAAAGTCGTAATAATAAACTGCGAATACGTGCAGAGAGCCTGAATTTGGCTACAAAATATGGCTCAGGCCTCGAAATTGGGATGCTTGGGATATTTTGAAAATTGCAGAGGGGATTGGGACTAATATGACAAAACGCCGCTTACAGTACTTGGCATATGTTCCGGATAAAAAGTCGTAATTTCAAACTGTGAATACGTGCAGAGAGCCAGAATTTGGCTTCAAAATATGGCTCAGGCCTCGATATTGGGATGTTTGGGATATTTTGAAAACTGCAAGGAGGTTTGGGACAAATGTGACCAAACGGCGCTTTCAGTACTTCGCATATGTTGGGTATAAAAAAGTCGTAATTTCAAACTGCGAATACCTGCAGAGAGCCAGAATTTGGCTCCAAAATATGCCTCAGGCCTCTAAATTGGGATGTTTGGGATATTTTGAAAACTGAAGGAAGATTTGGGACAAATGTGACCAAACGCCGCTTTCAGTACTTGGCATATGTTCCGTATTAAAAGTCGTAATTTCAAACTGCAAATACGTGCAGAGAGCCAGAGTTTGGCTCCAAAATATGGCTCAGGCCTCGAAATTGGGATATTTTGGATATTTTGAAAACTGCAGGGGAGTTTGTGCAAAATGTGACACACTGCCACTTTCAGTACTTGGCATATTTTGGGTATAAAAATTCGTAATTTCAAACTGCGAGTACGTGCATAGAGCCAGAAATTGGCTTCCATATATGGCTCAGGCCTCGAAATTGGGATGTTTGGGATATTTTGAAAACTGCAGGGGGAATTGTGACAAATGTGACCAAAAGCCGCTTTCAGTACTTGGCATATGTTCCGTATAAAAAGTCGTAATTTCAAACTCCGAATAGGTGCAGAGAGCTACAATTTGGCTCCAAAACTTGGCTCAGGCCTCGAAATTGGGATGTTTGGGACATTTCGAAAACTGCAAGGGAGTTTGTGCAAAATGTGACTCACTGCCGCTTTCAGGACTTGGCATATGTTGGGTATAAAAATTCGAAATTTCAAACTGCGAATACGTGCAGAGAGCCTGAATTTGGCTCCAAAATATGGCTCAGGCCTCGAAATTTGAAAGTTTGGGATATTTTGAAAACTGCAGGGGAGTTTGTGCAAAATATGACTCACTGCCGCTTTCAGTACTTAGCATATGTTGGTATAAAAAGTCGTAATATCAAACTGCGAATAAGTGCAGAGAAACAGAATTTGGCTCCAAAATATATGTAAGGCCTCGAAATTGGTATGTTTGGGATATTTTGAAAACTGCAGGGGAGTGTGTGCAAAATGTGAATCACTGCCGCTATCAGTACTTGGCATATGTTGGGTATAAAAAGTCGTAATAATAAACTGCGAATACGTGCAGAGAGCCTGAATTTGGCTACAAAATATGGCTCAGGCCTCGAAATTGGGATGCTTGGGATATTTTGAAAATTGCAGAGGGGATTGGGACTAATATGACAAAACGCCGCTTACAGTACTTGGCATATGTTCCGGATAAAAAGTCGTAATTTCAAACTGTGAATACGTGCAGAGAGCCAGAATTTGGCTTCAAAATATGGCTCAGGCCTCGATATTGGGATGTTTGGGATATTTTGAAAACTGCAAGGAGGTTTGGGACAAATGTGACCAAACGGCGCTTTCAGTACTTCGCATATGTTGGGTATAAAAAAGTCGTAATTTCAAACTGCGAATACCTGCAGAGAGCCAGAATTTGGCTCCAAAATATGCCTCAGGCCTCTAAATTGGGATGTTTGGGATATTTTGAAAACTGAAGGAAGATTTGGGACAAATGTGACCAAACGCCGCTTTCAGTACTTCGCATATGTTAGGTATAAAAAAGTCGTAATTTCAAACTGCGAATACGCGCAGAGAGACAGAATTTGGCTCCAAAATATGGATCAGGCCTCGAAATTGGGATGTTTGGGATATTTTGAAAACTGGATGGGAGTTTGTGCAAAATGTGACTCACTGCCGCTTTCAGTACTTGGCATATGTTGGGTATAAAAAGTCGAAATATCAAACTGCGAATACGTGCAGAGAGCCAGAATTTGGCTCCAAAATATGGCTCACGCCTCGAAATTGGGATATTTGGGATATTTTGAAAACTGCAGGGGAGTTTGGGCAAGATGTGACGCACTGCCGCTTTCAGTACTTGGCATATGTTGGGTATAAAAAGTCGTAATTTCAAACTGCGAATACGTGCAGAGAGCCTGAATTTGGCTACAAAATATGGCTCAGGCCTCGATATTGGGATGTTTGGGATACTTTGAAAATTTCAAGGGGAATTGGGACAAATGTGACCAAACGCAGCTTTCAGTAATTGGCATATGTTCCGTATAAAAAGTCGTAATTTCAAACTGCGAATACGTGCAGAGAGCCAGAATTTGGCTCCAAAATATGGCTCAGGCCTCGGTATTGGGATGTTTGGGATATTTTGAAAACTGCAGGGAGGTTTGGGACAAATGTTACCAAACGCCGCTCTCAGTACTTCGCATATGTTGGGTATAAAAAAGTCGTAATTTCAAACTGCGAATACGTGCAGAGAGCCAGAATTTGGCTCCAAAATATGGCACAGGCCTCGAAATTGGGATGTTTTAGATATTTTGAAAACTGCAGGGGAGTTTGTGCAAAATGTGACTCACTGCCGCTTTTAGTACTTGGTATATGTTGAGTATAAAAAGTCGTAATATCAAACTGCGAATACGTGCAGAGAGCCAAAATTTGGCTCCATAATATGGCTCCAGCCTCGAAATTGGGATATTTAGGATATTTAAAAAACTGCGAGGAATTTGTTCAAAATGTGACTCACTGCCGCTTTCAGTACTTGGCATATGTTGAGTATAAAAAATCGGAATTTCAAACTGCGAATAAGTGCTGAGAGCCTGAATTTGGCTCCAAAATATGGCTCAGGCCTCGAAATTGGGATGTTTGGGATATTTTGAAAACCGCAGGGGGGATTGGGACAAATGTGTCCAAACGCCGCTTTCAGTACTTGGCATATTTTGGGTATAAAAAAATCGCAATTTCAAACTGCGAATAAGTGCTGAGAGCCAGAATTTGGCTCCAAAATATGGCTCAGGCCTCGAAATTAGGATGTTTGGTCTATTTTGAAATCTGAAGGGAGGTTTGGGACAAATTTGACCAAACGCCGCTTTCAGTACTTCGCGTATGTTAGGTATAAAAAAGTCGTAATTTCAAACTGCGAATATGCGCAGAGAGCCAGAATTTGGCTCCAAAATATGGATCAGGCCTCGAAATTGGGATGTTTGGGATATTTTGAAAACTGGATGGGAGTTTGTGCAAAATGTGACTCACTGCCGCTTTCAGTACTTGGCATATGTTGGGTATAAAAAGTCGAAATATCAAACTGCGAATACGTGCAGAGAGCCAGAATTTGGCTCCAAAATATGGCTCACGCCTCGAAATTGGGATATTTGGGATATTTTGAAAACTGTAGGGGAGTTTGGGCAAGATGTGACGCACTGCCGCTTTCAGGACTTGGCATATGTTGGGTATAAAAAGTCGTAATTTCAAACTGCGAATACGTGCAGAGAGCCTGAATTTGGCTACAAAATATGGCTCAGGCCTCGATATTGGGATGTTTGGGATACTTTGAAAATTTCAAGGGGAATTGGGACAAATGTGACCAAACGCAGCTTTCAGTAATTGGCATATGTTCCGTATAAAAAGTCGTAATTTCAAACTGCGAATACGTGCAGAGAGCCAGAATTTGGCTCCAAAATATGGTTCAGGCCTCGGTATTGGGATGTTTGGGATATTTTGAAAACTGCAGGGAGGTTTGGGACAAATGTTACCAAACGCCGCTCTCAGTACTTCGCATATGTTGGGTATAAAAAAGTCGTAATTTCAAACTGCGAATACGTGCAGAGAGCCAGAATTTGGCTCCAAAATATGGCACAGGCCTCGAAATTGGGATGTTTTAGATATTTTGAAAACTGCAGGGGAGTTTGTGCAAAATGTGACTCACTGCCGCTTTCAGTACTTGGTATATGTTGAGTATAAAAAGTCGTAATATCAAACTGCGAATACGTGCAGAGAGCCAAAATTTGGCTCCATAATATGGCTCCAGCCTCGAAATTGGGATATTTAGGATATATAAAAAACAGCGAGGAATTTGTTCAAAATGTGACTCACTGCCGCTTTCAGTACTTGGCATATGTTGAGTATAAAAAATCGGAATTTCAAACTGCGAATAAGTGCTGAGAGCCTGAATTTGGCTCCAAAATATGGCTCAGGCCTCGAAATAGGGATGTTTGGGTTTTTTTGAAAACCGCAGGGGGGATTGGGACAAATGTGTCCAAACGCCGCTTTCAGTACTTGGCATATTTTGGGTATAAAAAAATCGCAATTTCAAACTGCGAATAAGTGCTGAGAGCCAGAATTTGGCTCCAAAATATGGCTCAGGCCTCGAAATTAGGATGTTTGGTCTATTTTGAAAACTGAAGGGAGGTTTGGGACAAATTTGACCAAACGCCGCTTTCAGTACTTGGCATATGTTCCGTATAAGAAGTCGTAATTTCAAACTGCGAATACGTGCAGAGAGCCTGAATTTGGCTTCAAAATATGGCTCAGGCCTCGAAATTAGAATGTTTGGGATATTTTGAAAACTGCAGGGGAGTTTGTGCAAAATGTGACACACTGCCACTTTCAGTACTTGGCATATTTTGGGTATAAAAATTCGTAATTTCAAACTGCGAGTACGTGCATAGAGCCAGAAATTGGCTTCCATATATGGCTCAGGCCTCGAAATTGGGATGTTTGGGATACTTTGAAAACTGCAGGGGGAATTGTGACAAATGTGACCAAAAGCCGCTTTCAGTACTTGGCATATGTTCCGTATAAAAAGTCGTAATTTCAAACTCCGAATAGGTGCAGAGAGCTAGAATTTGGCTCCAAAACTTGGCTCAGGCCTCGAAATTGGGATGTTTGGGACATTTCGAAAACTGCAAGGGAGTTTGTGCAAAATGTGACTCACTGCCGCTTTCAGGACTTGGCATATGTTGGGTATAAAAATTCGAAATTTCAAACTGCGAATACGTGCAGAGAGCCTGAATTTGGCTCCAAAATATGGCTCAGGCCTCGAAATTTGAAAATTTGGGATATTTTGAAAACTGCAGGGGAGTTTGTGCAAAATATGACTCACTGCCGCTTTCAGTACTTAGCATATGTTGGTATAAAAAGTCGTAATATCAAACTGCGAATACGTGCAGAGAAACAGAATTTGGCTCCAAAATATATGTAAGGCCTCGAAATTGGTATGTTTGGGATATTTTGAAAACTGCAGGGGAGTGTGTGCAAAATGTGAATCACTGCCGCTATCAGTACTTGGCATATGTTGGGTATAAAAAGTCGTAATAATAAACTGCGAATACGTGCAGAGAGCCTGAATTTGGCTACAAAATATGGCTCAGGCCTCGAAATTGGGATGCTTGGGATATTTTGAAAATTGCAGAGGGGATTGGGACTAATATGACAAAACGCCGCTTACAGTACTTGGCATATGTTCCGGATAAAAAGTCGTAATTTCAAACTGTGAATACGTGCAGAGAGCCAGAATTTGGCTTCAAAATATGGCTCAGGCCTCGATATTGGGATGTTTGGGATATTTTGAAAACTGCAAGGAGGTTTGGGACAAATGTGACCAAACGGCGCTTTCAGTACTTCGCATATGTTGGGTATAAAAAAGTCGTAATTTCAAACTGCGAATACCTGCAGAGAGCCAGAATTTGGCTCCAAAATATGCCTCAGGCCTCTAAATTGGGATGTTTGGGATATTTTGAAAACTGAAGGAAGATTTGGGACAAATGTGACCAAACGCTGCTTTCAGTACTTCGCATATGTTAGGTATAAAAAAGTCGTAATTTCAAACTGCGAATACGCGCAGAGAGACAGAATTTGGCTCCAAAATATGGATCAGGCCTCGAAATTGGGATGTTTGGGATATTTTGAAAACTGGATGGGAGTTTGTGCAAAATGTGACTCACTGCCGCTTTCAGTACTTGGCATATGTTGGGTATAAAAAGTCGAAATATCAAACTGCGAATACGTGCAGAGAGCCAGAATTTGGCTCCAAAATATGGCTCACGCCTCGAAATTGGGATATTTGGGATATTTTGAAAACTGCAGGGGAGTTTGGGCAAGATGTGACGCACTGCCGCTTTCAGTACTTGGCATATGTTGGGTATAAAAAGTCGTAATTTCAAACTGCGAATACGTGCAGAGAGCCTGAATTTGGCTACAAAATATGGCTCAGGCCTCGATATTGGGATGTTTGGGATACTTTGAAAATTTCAAGGGGAATTGGGACAAATGTGACCAAACGCAGCTTTCAGTAATTGGCATATGTTCCGTATAAAAAGTCGTAATTTCAAACTGCGAATACGTGCAGAGAGCCAGAATTTGGCTCCAAAATATGGCTCAGGCCTCGGTATTGGGATGTTTGGGATATTTTGAAAACTGCAGGGAGGTTTGGGACAAATGTTACCAAACGCCGCTCTCAGTACTTCGCATATGTTGGGTATAAAAAAGTCGTAATTTCAAACTGCGAATACGTGCAGAGAGCCAGAATTTGGCTCCAAAATATGGCACAGGCCTCGAAATTGGGATGTTTTAGATATTTTGAAAACTGCAGGGGAGTTTGTGCAAAATGTGACTCGCTGCCGCTTTTAGTACTTGGTATATGTTGAGTATAAAAAGTCGTAATATCAAACTGCGAATACGTGCAGAGAGCCAAAATTTGGCTCCATAATATGGCTCCAGCCTCGAAATTGGGATATTTAGGATATTTAAAAAACTGCGAGGAATTTGTTCAAAATGTGACTCACTGCCGCTTTCAGTACTTGGCATATGTTGAGTATAAAAAATCGGAATTTCAAACTGCGAATAAGTGCTGAGAGCCTGAATTTGGCTCCAAAATATGGCTCAGGCCTCGAAATTGGGATGTTTGGGATATTTTGAAAACCGCAGGGGGGATTGGGACAAATGTGTCCAAACGCCGCTTTCAGTACTTGGCATATTTTGGGTATAAAAAAATCGCAATTTCAAACTGC
Organism: Procambarus clarkii; assembly: GCF_040958095.1. NCBI lineage: Eukaryota > Metazoa > Arthropoda > Malacostraca > Decapoda > Cambaridae > Procambarus > Procambarus clarkii. The sequence goes on from NC_091202.1 coordinate 1,371,587, forward strand.
GAATAAGTGCTGAGAGCCAGAATTTGGCTCCAAAATATGGCTCAGGCCTCGAAATTAGGATGTTTGGTCTATTTTGAAATCTGAAGGGAGGTTTGGGACAAATTTGACCAAACGCCGCTTTCAGTACTTCGCGTATGTTAGGTATAAAAAAGTCGTAATTTCAAACTGCGAATATGCGCAGAGAGCCAGAATTTGGCTCCAAAATATGGATCAGGCCTCGAAATTGGGATGTTTGGGATATTTTGAAAACTGGATGGGAGTTTGTGCAAAATGTGACTCACTGCCGCTTTCAGTACTTGGCATATGTTGGGTATAAAAAGTCGAAATATCAAACTGCGAATACGTGCAGAGAGCCAGAATTTGGCTCCAAAATATGGCTCACGCCTCGAAATTGGGATATTTGGGATATTTTGAAAACTGTAGGGGAGTTTGGGCAAGATGTGACGCACTGCTGCTTTCAGGACTTGGCATATGTTGGGTATAAAAAGTCGTAATTTCAAACTGCGAATACGTGCAGAGAGCCTGAATTTTGCTACAAAATATGGCTCAGGCCTCGATATTGGGATGTTTGGGATACTTTGAAAATTTCAAGGGGAATTGGGACAAATGTGACCAAACGCAGCTTTCAGTAATTGGCATATGTTCCGTATAAAAAGTCGTAATTTCAAACTGCGAATACGTGCAGAGAGCCAGAATTTGGCTCCAAAATATGGCTCAGGCCTCGGTATTGGGATGTTTGGGATATTTTGAAAACTGCAGGGAGGTTTGGGACAAATGTTACCAAACGCCGCTCTCAGTACTTCGCATATGTTGGGTATAAAAAAAGTCGTAATTTCAAACTGCGAATACGTGCAGAGAGCCAGAATTTGGCTCCAAAATATGGCACAGGCCTCGAAATTGGGATGTTTTAGATATTTTGAAAACTGCAGGGGAGTTTGTGCAAAATGTGACTCACTGCCGCTTTCAGTACTTGGTATATGTTGAGTATAAAAAGTCGTAATATCAAACTGCGAATACGTGCAGAGAGCCAAAATTTGGCTCCATAATATGGCTCCAGCCTCGAAATTGGGATATTTAGGATATTTAAAAAACTGCGAGGAATTTGTTCAAAATGTGACTCACTGCCGCTTTCAGTACTTGGCATATGTTGAGTATAAAAAATCGGAATTCCAAACTGCGAATAAGTGCTGAGAGCCTGAATTTGGCTCCAAAATATGGCTCAGGCCTCGAAATAGGGATGTTTGGGTTTTTTTGAAAACCGCAGGGGGGATTGGGACAAATGTGTCCGAACGCCGCTTTCAGTACTTGGCATATTTTGGGTATAAAAAAATCGCAATTTCAAACTGCGAATAAGTGCTGAGAGCCAGAATTTGGCTCCAAAATATGGCTCAGGCCTCGAAATTAGGATGTTTGGTCTATTTTGAAAACTGAAGGGAGGTTTGGGACAAATTTGACCAAACGCCGCTTTCAGTACTTGGCATATGTTCCGTATAAGAAGTCGTAATTTCAAACTGCGAATACGTGCAGAGAGCCTGAATTTGGCTTCAAAATATGGCTCAGGCCTCGAAATTAGAATGTTTGGGATATTTTGAAAACTGTAGGGGAGTTTGTGCAAAATGTGACTCACTGCCGCTTTCAGGACTTGGCATATGTTGGGTATAAAAAGTCGTAATTTCAAACTGAGAATACGTGCATAGAGCCAGAATTTGGCTCAAAAATATGGCTCAGGCCTCAAAATTGGGATGTTTGGGATATTTTGAAAACTGCAATGGGAATTGGGACAAATGTGACTTAACGCCGCTTTCAGTACTTGGCATATGTTCCGTATAACAAGTCGTAATTTCAAACTGCGAATACGTGCATAGAGCCAGAATTTGGCTTCCAAATATGGCTCAGACCTTAAAATTGGGATGTTTGGGATATTTTGAAAACTGAAGGGAGGTTTGGGACAAATGTGACCAAACGCCGCTTTCAGTACTTGGCATATGTTCCGTATAAAAAGTCGTAATTTCAAACTGCGAATACGTGCACAGAACCAGAATTTGGCTCCAAAACATGGCTCAGGCCTCGAAATTGGGATGTTTGGGACATTTCGAAAACTGCAAGGGAGTTTGTGCAAAATGTGACTCACTGCCGCTTTAAGTACTTGGCATATGTTGGGTATAAAAATTCGAAATTTCAAACTGCGAATACGTGCAGAGATCCAGAATTTGGCTCCAAAATATGGCTCAGGCTTCGAAATTTGAAAGTTTGGGATATTTTGAAAACTGCAGGGGAGTTTGTGCAAAATGTGACTCACTGCCGCTTTCAGTACTTGGCATATGTTGGGTTTAAAAAAGTCGCAATATCAAACGGCGAATACGTACAGAGAACCAGAATTTGGCTCCAAAATATGGCTAAGGCCTCGAAATTGGTATGTTTGGGATATTTTGAAAACTGCAGGTGAGTGTGTGCAAAATGTGAATCACTGCCGCTTTCAGTACTTGGCATATGTTGGGTATAAAAAGTCGTAATATCAAACTGCGAATACGTGCAGAGAGCCTGAATTTGGCTACAAAATATGGCTCAGGCCTCGAAATTGGGTTGCTTGGGATATTTTTAAAATTGCAGAGGGGATTGGGACTAATATGACAAAACGCCGATTTCAGTACATGGCATATGTTCCAGATAAAAAGTCGTAATTTCAAATTGCGAATACGTGCAGAGAGCCAGAATTTGGCTTCAAAATATGGCTCAGGCTACGATATTGGGATGTTTGGGATATTTTGAAAACTGCAGGGAGGTTTGGGACAAATGTGACCAAACGCCGCTTTCAGTACTTGGCATATGTTCCGTATAAAAAGTCGTAATTTCAAACTGCGAATAGGTGCAGAGAGCTAGAATTTGGCTCCAAAACATGGCTCAGGCCTCGAAATTGGGATGTTTGGGACATTTCGAAAACTGCAAGGGAGTTTGGGCAAAATGTGACTCACTGCCGCTATAAGTACTAGGCATATGTTGGGTATAAAAAGTCGTAATTTCAAACTGCGACAACGTGCAGAGAGCCTGAATTTGGTTCCAAAATATGGCTCAGGCCTCGAAATTGGGATGTTTGGGATATTTTGAAAACTGCAATGGGATTGGGACAAATGTGACCAAACGCCGCTTTCATTACTTGGCATTTGTTGGGTATAAAAATTCGCAATTTCAAACTGCGAATACGTGCAGAGAGCCAGAATTTGGTTCCAAAATAAGGCTCAGGCCTCGAAATTGGGATGTTTGGGATATTTTGAATTTTGCAGAGGGGATTAGGACAAATGACAAAACACTGCTTTCAGTACTTGGCATATGTTAGTTATAAAAAAGTCGCAATTTCAAACTGCGAATACGTGCAGAGAGCCAGAATTAGGCTCCAAAATATGGCTCAGGCCTCGAAATTGGGATATTTGGATATTTTGAAAACTGCAGGGTAGTTTGTGCAAAATGTGACTCACTGCCGCTTTCAGGACTTGGCATATGTTGGGTATAAAAATTCGAAATTTCAAACTGCGAATACGTGCAGAGATCCAGAATTTGGCTCCAAAATATGGCTCAGGCCTCGAAATTTGAAAGTTTGGGATATTTTGAAAACTGCAGGGGAGTTTGTGCAAAATGTGACTCACTGCCGCTTTCAGTACTTGGCATATGTTGGGTTTAAAAAAGTCGCAATATCAAACGGCGAATACGTGCAGAGAACCAGAATTTGGCTCCAAAATATGGCTAAGGCCTCGAAATTGGTATGTTTGGGATATTTTGAAAACTGCAGGGGAGTGTGTGCAAAATGTGAATCACTGCCGCTTTCAGTACTTGGCATATGTTGGGTATAAAAAGTCGTAATATCAAACTGCGAATACGTGCAGAGAGCCTGAATTTGGCTACAAAATATGGCTCAGGCCTCGAAATTGGGATGTTTGGGACATTTCGAAAACTGCAAGGGAGTTTGTGCAAAATGTGACTCACTGCCGCTTTAAGTACTTGGCATATGTTGGGTATAAAAAGTCGTAATTTCAAACTGCGAAAACGTGCAGAGAGCCTGAATTTGGTTCCAAAATATGGCTCAGGTCTCGAAATTGGGATGTTTGGGCTATTTTGAAAATTGCAGAGGGGATTAGGACAAATGACAGAACACTGCTTTCAGTACTTGGCATATGTTAGTTATAAAAAAGTCGCAATTTCAAACTGCGAATACGTGCAGAGAGCCAGAATTAGGCTCCAAAATATGGCTCAGGCCTCGAAATTGGGATATTTGGATATTTTGAAAACTGCAGGGTAGTTTGTGCAAAATGTGACTCACTGCCGCTTTCAGGACTTGGCATATGTTGGGTATAAAAATTCGAAATTTCAAACTGCGAATACGTGCAGAGATCCAGAATTTGGCTCCAAAATATGGCTCAGGCCTCGAAATTTGAAAGTTTGGGATATTTTGAAAACTGCAGGGGAGTTTGTGCAAAATGTGACTCACTGCCGCTTTCAGTACTTGGCATATGTTGGGTTTAAAAAAGTCGCAATATCAAACGGCGAATACGTGCAGAGAACCAGAATTTGGCTCCAAAATATGGCTAAGGCCTCGAAATTGGTATGTTTGGGATATTTTGAAAACTGCAGGGGAGTGTGTGCAAAATGTGAATCACTGCCGCTTTCAGTACTTGGCATATGTTGGGTATAAAAAGTCGTAATATCAAACTGCGAATACGTGCAGAGAGCCTGAATTTGGCTACAAAATATGGCTCAGGCCTCGAAATTGGGTTGCTTGGGATATTTTTAAAATTGCAGAGGGGATTGGGACTAATATGACAAAACGCCGATTTCAGTACATGGCATATGTTCCAGATAAAAAGTCGTAATTTCAAATTGCGAATACGTGCAGAGAGCCAGAATTTGGCTTCAAAATATAGCTCAAGCTACGATATTGGGATGTTTGGGATATTTTGAAAACTGCAGGGAGGTTTGGGACAAATGTGACCAAACGCCGCTTTCAGTACTTGGCATATGTTCCGTATAAAAAGTCGTAATTTCAAACTGCGAATAGGTGCAGAGAGCTAGAATTTGGCTCCAAAACATGGCTCAGGCATCGAAATTGGGATGTTTGGGACATTTCGAAAACTGCAAGGGAGTTTGTGCAAAATGTGACTCACTGCCGCTTTAAGTACTTGGCATATGTTGGGTATAAAAAGTCGTAATTTCAAACTGCGACAACGTGCAGAGAGCCTGAACTTGGTTCCAAAATATGGCTCAGGCCTCAAAATTGGGATGTTTGGGATATTTTGAAAACTGCAATGGGAATTGGGACAAATGTGACTAAACGCCGCTTTCAGTACTTGGCATATGTTCCGTATAACAAGTCGTAATTTCAAACTGCGAATACGTGCATAGACCCAGAATTTGGCTTCCAAATATGGCTCAGGCCTCAAAATTGGGATGTTTGGGATATTTTGAAAACTGAAGGGAGGTTTGGGACAAATGTGACCAAACGCCGCTTTCAGTACTTGGCATATGTTCCGTATAAAAAGTCGTAATTTCAAACTGCGAATACGTGCACAGAACCAGAATTTGGCTCCAAAACATGGCTCAGGCCTCGAAATTGGGATGTTTGGGACATTTCGAAAACTGCAAGGGAGTTTGTGCAAAATGTGACTCACTGCCGCTTTAAGTACTTGGCATATGTTGGGTATAAAAAGTCGTAATTTCAAACTGCGAAAACGTGCAGAGAGCCTGAATTTGGTTCCAAAATATGGCTCAGGTCTCGAAATTGGGATGTTTGGGATATTTTGAAAATTGCAGAGGGGATTAGGACAAATGACAAAACACTGCTTTCAGTACTTGGCATATGTTAGTTATAAAAAAGTCGCAATTTCAAACTGCGAATACGTGCAGAGAGCCAGAATTAGGCTCCAAAATATGGCTCAGGCCTCGAAATTGGGATATTTGGATATTTTGAAAACTGCAGGGTAGTTTGTGCAAAATGTGACTCACTGCCGCTTTCAGGACTTGGCATATGTTGGGTATAAAAATTCGAAATTTCAAACTGCGAATACGTGCAGAGATCCAGAATTTGGCTCCAAAATATGGCTCAGGCCTCGAAATTTGAAAGTTTGGGATATTTTGAAAACTGCAGGGGAGTTTGTGCAAAATGTGACTCTCTGCCGCTTTCAGTACTTGGCATATGTTGGGTTTAAAAAAGTCGTAATATCACACGGCGAATACGTGCAGAGAACCAGAATTTGGCTCCAAAATATTGCTAAGGCCTCGAAATTGGTATGTTTGGGATATTTTGAAAACTGCAGGGGAGTGTGTGCAAAATGTGAATCACTGCCGCTTTCAGTACTTGGCATATGTTGGGTATAAAAAGTCGTAATATCAAACTGCGAATACGTGCAGAGAGCCTGAATTTGGCTACAAAATATGGCTCAGGCCTCGAAATTGGGTTGCTTGGGATATTTTTAAAATTGCAGAGGGGATTTGGACTAATATGACAAAACGCCACTTTCAGTAATTGGCATATGTTCCAGATAAAAAGTCGTAATTTCAAACTGCGAATACATGCAGAGAGCCAGAATTTGGCTTCAAAATATGGCTCAGGCTACGATATTGGGATGTTTGGGATATTTTGAAAACTGCAGGGAGGTTTGGGACAAATGTGACCAAACGCCGCTTGCAGTACTTTGCATATGTTGGGTATAAAAGAGTCGTAATTTCAAACTGCGAATACCTGCAAAGAGCCAGAATTTGGCTCCAAAATATGGCTCAGGCTACGATATTGGGATGTTTGGGATATTTTGAAAACTGCAGGGAGGTTTGGGACAAATGTGACCAAACGCCGCTTTCAGTACTTTGCATATGTTGGGTATAAAAAAGTCGTAATTTCAAACTGCGAATACGTGCAGAGAGCCAGAATTTGGCTCCAAAATATGGCTCAGAACTCGAAATTGGGATATTTTGGATATTTTGAAAACTGAAGGGAGGTTTGGGACAAATGTGACCAAACGCCGCTTTCAGTACTTGGCATATGTTCCGTATTAAAAGTCGTAATTTCAAACTGCAAATACGTGCAGAGAGCCAGAGTTTGGCTCCAAAATATGGCTCAGGCCTCGAAATTCGGATATTTTGGATATTTTGAAAACTGCAGGGGAGTTTGTGCAAAATGTGACGAACTGCCACTTTCAGTACTTGGCATATTTTGGGTATAAAAATTCGTAATTTCAAACTGCGAGTACGTGCATAGAGCCAGAAATTGGCTTCCATATATGGCTAAGGCCTCGAAATTGGGATGTTTGGGATATTTTGAAAACTGCAGGGGGAATTTTGACAAATGTGACCAAAAGCCGCTTTCAGTACTTGGCATATGTTCCTTATAAAAAGTCGTAATTTCAAACTCCGAATAAGTGCACAGAGCTAGAATTTGGCTCCAAAACATGGCTCAGGCCTCGAAATTGGGATGTTTAGGACATTTCGAAAACTGCAAGGGAGTTTGTGCAAAATGTGACTCACTGCCGCTTTCAGGACTTGGCATATGTTGGGTATAAAAATTCGAAATTTCAAACTGCGAATACGTGCAGAGATCCAGAATTTGGCTCCAAAATATGGCTCAGGCCTCGAAATTTGAAAGTTTGGGATATTTTGAAAACTGCAGGGGAGTTTGTGCAAAATATGACTCACTGCCGCTTTCAGTACTTAGCATATGTTGGTATAAAAAGTCGTAATATCATACTGCGAATACGTGCAGAGAAAAAGAATTTGGATCCAAAATATATCTAAGGCCTCGAAATTGGTATGTTTGGGATATTTTGAAAACTGCAGGGGAGTGTGTGCAAAATGTGAATCACTGCCGCTTTCAGTACTTGGCATATGTTGGGTATAAAAAGTCATAATATCAAACTGCGAATACGTGCAGAGAGCCTGAATTTGGCTACAAAATATGGCTCAGGCCTCGAAATTGGGATGCTTGGGATATTTTGAAAATTGCAGAGGGGATTGGGACTAATATGACAAAACGCCTCTTACAGTACTTGGCATATGTTCCGGATAAAAAGTCGTAATTTCAAACTGTGAATACGTGCAGAGAGCCAGAATTTGGCTTCAAAATATGGCTCAGGCCTCGCTATTGGGATGTTTGGGATATTTTGAAAACTGCAGGGAGGTTTGGGACAAATGTGACCAAACGGCGCTTTCAGTACTTCGCATATGTTGGGTATAAAAAAGTCGTAATTTCAAACTGCGAATACCTGCAGAGAGCCAGAATTTGGCTCCAAAATATGCCTCAGGCCTCTAAATTGTGATGTTTGGGATATTTTGAAAACTGAAGGAAGATTTGGGACAAATGTGACCAAACGCCGCTTTCAGTACTTCGCATATGTTAGGTATAAAAAAGTCGTAATTTTAAACTGCGAATACGCGCAGAGAGCCAGAATTTGGCTCCAAAATATGGATCAGGCCTCGAAATTGAGATGTTTGGGATATTTTGAAAACTGGATGGGAGTTTGTGCAAAATGTGACTCACTGCCGCTTTCAGTACTTGGCATATGTTGGGTATAAAAAGTCGAAATATCAAACTGCGAATACGTGTAGAGAGCCAGAATTTGGCTCCAAAATATGGCTCACGCCTCGAAATTGGGATATTTGGGATATTTTGAAAACTGCAGGGGAGTTTGGGCAAGATGTGACGCACTGCCGCTTTCAGGACTTGGCATATGTTGGGTATAAAAAGTCGTAATTTCAAACTGCGAATACGTGCAGAGAGCCTGAATTTGGCTACAAAATATGGCTCAGGCCTCGATATTGGGATGTTTGGGATACTTTGACAATTTCAGGGTGAATTGGGACAAATGTGACCAAACGCAGCTTTCAGTAATTGGCATATGTTCCTTATAAAAAGTCGTAATTTCAAACTGCGAATACGTGCAGAGAGCCAGAATTTGGCTCCAAAATATGGCTCAGGCCTAGGTATTGGGATGTTTGGGATATTTTGAAAACTGCAGGGAGGTTTGGGACAAATGTTACCAAACGCCGCTCTCAGTACTTAGCATATGTTGGGTATAAAAAAGTCGTAATTTCAAACTGCGAATACGTGCAGAGAGCCAGAATTTGGCTCCAAAATATGGCTTAGGTCTCGAAATTGGGATGTTTGGGATATTTTGAAAACTGCAGGGGAGTTTGTGCAAGATGTGACTCACTGTCGCTTTCAGTACTTGGTATATGTTGGGTATAAAAAGTCATAATATCAAACTGCGAATACGTGCAGAGAGCCAGAATTTGGCTTCAAAATATGGTTCAGGCCTCGATATTGGGATATTTGGGATATTTTGCAAACTGCAGGGAGGTTAGGGACAAATGTGACCAAACGTCGCTTTCAGTACTTGGCATATGTTGGGTATAAAAAATTCACAATTTCAAACGTCGAATACGTGCATAGAGCCAGAATTTGGCTCCAAAATATGGCTCAGGCCTCGAAATTGGGATATTTTGAAAACTGGAGGGGAGTTAGTGCAAAATGTGACTCACTGCCGCTTTCAGGACTTGGCATATGTTGGGTATAAAAAGTCGTAATTTCAAACTGCGAATACGTGCAGAGAGCCTGAATTTGGCTCCAAAATAATGCTCAGGCCTCAAAATTGGGATGTTTTGGATATTTTGAAACAGGGGGGATTGGGACAAATGTGACCAAACGCCGCTTACAGCACTTGGCATATGTTGGGTATAAAAAGTTCGCAATTTCAAACTGCGAATACATGCAGAGAGCCAGAATTTGGCTCCAAAATATGGCTCAGGGCCACGAAATTGGGATATTTGGGATATTTTGAAAACTACAGGGAAGTTTTTGCAAAATGTGACTCACTGCCGCTTTCAGGACTTGGCTTATGTTGGGTATAAAAAGTCGGAACTTCAAACTGCGAATACGTGCAGAGAGCCTGAATTTGGCTCA